>NC_092339.1:16167500-16410000 GCF_046630445.1 Rutidosis leptorrhynchoides
TATATATGTATATGTATATGAATTTATTTAAATATCATATATTATTTTATTTACATAATTAATCAACTCACATAATATTTTAATTTATAATAATTAATATATATATATTTATTGATATATTTATTTACACATAATGGTTCGTGAATCGTAATTGTCGAAGGTCAAATGAATATATTAAACAGTTCAGAATTTTTGAGACTCAACCTAACAGACTTTTCAGCATATTGAGAGTTTGATTTAAAATAAGTCGAAATTTTCCGGGTCGTGACAAATATAGATTGCAAAAGCAATTAAAAAGGGAGCAAATGAAACTCACCTTAGCAGCACATACAGTTGTTCATCGTAATGTGACCGAAACTCGGTATATCAAAGAATCGCAGATCTCAACGTATTAATATTGAGATTCAATATTGTAGGAAAGTACGTAGACGTAACGGAGATGATAAACACTAGGTTTTGATTCAAAAATATACCCCCGAACATTACCCATAACCTCCTTGGCAATAACCCATAATTTCCTTAGCTTTAACCCGTTTGAGAACTCGTTTTGAAAGTTACACGCTCATGACCTCGTCGTAATATTTTATGTATAATACTAATAATAACACTAATATTACAAATAATAATATTAGGATTAATAATAATAATAATAATAATAATAATAATAATAATAATAATAATAATAATAATAATAATAATAATAATAATAATAATAATAATTTAAATAATACGGAGTAAAAAGAATGAGGCAAGAAACAGAATAGATCGAGCTATTTATACATGTTTGCTGAATCTGATGCCCATGCGATCGCATGGGCTTTCAATGCAAATGCCATGCGATCGCATGGCCCGTCTGGACAGCTCACTTTCGTTTGTTTTCTTGCTTGTCGACATATTATTTAATTATATATATAATATATTTAATTTATATAATTAATTATATATTATATTAAATTCACATGCATAGTTGACTTGTAATTTTTGTTCCGATAAGTCGTACGTTGTCACTCGACTTATGTCTCGGTTCCGGTTTTTCGAACGCCCTTTCGTACGCTGAGAAAGCTAGTACTTTTCGTTTCGTGACTCGTACCTTTGTCAAAATATAAACTTAATCATTGATAACTATGTCACTCTAAGTGTAGCTTTAATCAATTAAGTGTTTTGGTTATTTGCTTCTATAAATCATCGTCTCGTAGTATATACATATACATATATATATATTTTTATTTATTTTGAAATAGCATTTTACTGTAGCACAGTTACTGTAGCAAAGTCAAATTTTACTGTAGCAATTTACTGTAGCAAAGTCAATTTCACTGTAGTAAATAGTGATTTTCGAAGACAATGTAGCATTTTGGGTACTGTAGCAATTTAGTGTTTTACTGGTTCATCTTAAACGCTTTAGTTAACTTATCTAAATATCAATCGAATCAATAAATGAATGTTACTATCGTTTACTAAATAACTTGAAATTATATATATGTATATATCTTTTTAATATACATAAATCAGTTTTTTTTTAAATACACATTGGAAGTTATTTATAATTAATTTTAATAATAAATATTTCAACTTATCATATATATTCAAATAGATATTTAAACCAATAAGTTTAATGTACGGTATCAAACAATTAATACATCGTTACATTTTCAAGTTATAGTATATGTGTATCTATTTACATATAATTGTTCGCGAATCGTCGAAAACAACCGAAGGGTATTTAAATATATAAAAGTAGTTCAAAAATTTTTAGATTCAGTTTTACAGACTTTGCTTATCGTGTCGGAAATGTTAATCATACAAAGATTAAGTTTAAATTTGGTCAAAAATTTTTGGGTTGTCACATCAAGTGCTCAACAACTTAGAATATTTTTATTAGAACGTTTATATATGAAATCTTGTGGTCTATATTTATAACACTGCCGGCATTAAACCTATATCTCACCAACTTTATGTTGACGTTTTAAGCATGTTTATTCTCAGGTGATAACTAAAAGCTTCCGCTGCAACATGTTGAATTTAAGCAAGATCTTGAGTATGCATATTTGTGTCAAAAATAAAACTGCATATCGGAGGATTTGTAATGTAAAATATGTTGGAAGTCGTATTGTTATTATCACATGTAAAGTTTGTAAGTCTAAGATTATCGCTAAACGATAATCATTATTAAGTTGTTTAAACCTTGTATTTGTAATAAAAGCTATGGTTTGTATTGTAAAAACGAATGCAGTTTTTGAAAAATGTCGCATATAGAGGTCAATACCTCGCGATGAAATCATATGTTATTGTATTCGTCCTTATGGTTAAGGTCGGGTTATGACAACGTCGCGTATCGTTTAGTACAAGTTTTCTCAGCGTACGAGTTAGCGTTCGAGAAACCGAAATCGGAACATAAGTCGAGTGACAACGTACGAGTCATCGGAACGAAAATCACAATTTAACTATGCACGTAAATATGATATAATATTTAATTAATTATAAAGATTTAATATATATATATATATATATATATATATATATATATATATATATATATATATATATATATATATATTAATAAAATTTAAAACGTGTGTGTCGGCAGCCATAAAAAAATCGAAAGTGAGTTAGCCATTGTATCCATACGATCGCATGGCTGTGACCACCAAAACCCATGCGATCGCATGGGTGGTAGGTGGGTGCAACATTCCTTTAAATATAGAACGAAATCTGCTCACAATTCATTCATCTCTCGCATTCTCAAATCCCTCTGATATATATATATATATATATATATATATATATATATATATATATATATATATATATATTTATAATAATAATAATAATAATAATAATAATTATTAAGATTAATATTACTAATATTAATCTTATTATTAATTGGTATTAGTAATATTAGTATTATTATTAGTATATACATAAAATACTACGACGAGGTCATGAGCCAATTATTCAAAACGAGTTTTTCGAGAGGGATAAAGCTAAGGAAATTATGGGTTATAGCTATGGAGGTTATGGACTTATGGGTAATGTTCGGGGTATGCTCGTGAGATCAATCTAGTATTTATCATCTCCGTTGCGTCTACGTACTTTCCTGCAATATTGAATCTCAATATTGATACGTGAGCACTCATATCCTATCTTTTATATATATTAATAGTGTATCCCTGACTAGTGCTCGAGTATATATGATTATGCATGCTTGTATGTTAAATTTCGTCGTTAGATGGTCTTGGTGAATCATGAATTTGATACACATGCCTCTGAGATAAAGTATATGATATACATGTCGTTGGAAAGGTGGCGAAAAATTAATAACTTTTCATTTAGAAAGCGTATGGTTTTGATGAACGGATTAAAAGATATCGTCAACTGAATTATCACTAATTTTAGTATTATTATTGAAAATGATTATTATTAATACTATCGTCGTTATTATTACTACTTAATAACTATTATTATTATTATTATTATTATTATTATTATTATTATTATTATTATTATTATTATTATTATTATTATTATTATTATTATTATTATTATTATTATCATTATCGTTATTAATATAAGTATTATCATTAAAAATTGTTATTGTTATTATTATTACTATCGTTATTATTATTAAGGTTAATATTAATATTATCATTATTATTATTTTTATTATCATTATCATTATAATAACTATTAGTAGTATCATTAATATTATTATAATATTTATTATTAATAGTATCATTATCATTAAAACTAATATTAATATCATCTAATTACTATGATTACTATTATTATCATTATTATGAATGCGATATAAAAAATGACAAAAAGCTATTAAACAAGTCGATTCGGAAATAATGAGTATAAGTATCATGATGAAATTAAAATATTGTAAGATATTAATTTAGAAAAATATCGTTTTCATTATTTTATCATTATTATTATTAGTAAAAGTATCATTAATATTAAAACTATCATTTTTATCAAAATAATCATTTTTAATAGAAATATCATTGTTATTAAAAAATATTATTATTATTATTATTATCATTTTAGTATTATCAATATTAAAAATTATCATTTTAAATAGAATTACTATGTTATATAAAAATATTATTATTATTATTACAGTTAATATTAAAAAGTATCATTACTGTTATCATGATTAGAATTATCATTTTATCATAATTAATATCATCATTAGTAAATATAAATATAATTATTAGTAGAATAAATAATAGTTATTATTATTACAAAATAATACAACTTTTACTTATTATTATTATTATCAATATTATTTATCAAATGAATATGTGATACAAAGATATTTTACCACATGTAATATAATTACATTAATAATACATACCACTATATTTCTATGACATTAAGGGAATTTTATAAATTTTATTACTTAAGATATATAAATGTATATTTTAAAATAAATTCTTATTATAAAAGATTTGTATTATTTACCCTAATAAAATCTGATAATATATAAAACGACTATATTTAAGTTATATAATAAACTTGTATAGAATTTGAAAGTCATTTTAGATCAAATTGACTTTTGTTGACTTTTGCATATCGATCTCGAGCATTAGGATTGTGATACACTATGACCTGACCTAACTTGTTAGACAAAGATTGACCAACATATATATATATATATATATATATATATATATATATATATATATATATATATATATATATATATATATATATCGTGAATCCGAGGCCAACCTTGCACTTGTTCAATGACGTCATATGTATTTTTACTATGAAATACAGTATTGTGAGTTTCATTACTCCCTTTTTAAATGCTTTTGCAATATATTTTTGGGACTGAGAATACATGCGCTGTTTATATAAATGATTTACGAAATAGACACAAGTAATCGAAACTATATTCTATGAAAATTAATGTCGGTTACCAGGTGTTCACCATATTAATGATTTTTATACAGATGAGTGTTCCTGTATTATAATTTTTGCAGATGAGTGTTCCTGCAGTTAACTATGAAAATTAAATCTTGTGGTCTATTAAAATTATGGAAATGATTATTATGATAAACTAATGAACTCACCAACCTTTTGGTTGACACTTGAAAGCATGTTTATTCTCAGGTATTAAAGAAATCTTCCGCTGTGCATTTGCTCATTTTAAAGATATTACTTGGAGTAATTCATGGCATATTTCAAAAGACGTTGTATTCAAGTCGTTGAGTTCAATAAAGTTTATTATTAAGTTATTGACAGATAAGGTCATTTATAGTTGAATATTATGAAATGGTATGCATGCCTGTCAACTTTCGAAATAATGAAAGTTTGTCTTTTAAAACGAATGCAATGTTTGTAAAATGTATCATATAGAGGTCAAATACCTCGCAATGTAATCATATATTATTGTATTCGTCCTTATGTATTAGGACGGATCACTTCATGTACGAGAGTAGAATAAAGAGTGAAAATTTATCCGTTTACCAATTAGTCATCTTAACATAAATACACATCTACTTTATAAGGTTGTGCACACATAACTTTGTTACGGGTTGGTATTTTGAAATTACGGGAACGTGAATTTGGTAGTTAAGTAGGTTAGGCTAGTTGACTACAAAGTCTATATATAGGTCACGGTTACCAATTAGCCCATAAATGCCTAGTGGAAGTTCGGCGTGTATTTACGTGACAATGATACTATTTTATTACTTTTTTTGCGGTCTTTAAACTCTTTTTTCAACTCTTATATATTCGATATTTAGATATTGAATAAACATCTTTAAAAACATTCGATAAGAGAAATTGTACTTCTTGAAGCTGAATTTTTATTGCTCAATATACTAAAGTTTGCATGTAATACGGAGTAATAAATTCAAACTTCAGTTATAGTAAATATGTTAATCGTAATTAAAAGAATGCTTTGAATTTTAGTAAGTATGTTTAAATTTAAATGTATGTATTTTTATATTATTTTATTGAAACCTTAATAATTGTCATTGTAACTTTTCTATACGTGATATCATACTCGAGTCACCTAGGTCGTTGGGACCTAGTTTAACATTTTAACTAAGATTTAACTGCCAAAACGAGTATACGGATAAATGGATAAGGCTTTCCCTATCAACGCTATTCATGAAATGGAAGTATTTTTTTCTAATAATATGCAACTTATATGGATATTTTCTGATCATTTTTGACCCTTTTCATTAACCACCTAAATTATGCTTCTAGTTAAATTTGAAGTTATTACAGGGTTAAGAAAATGGGGGCTTCAACCACTCACCAATCTTGGATGGTTCATATTTAATGCCAAATATTTCTATAAGACTATATATAACAGTCTGTCAGTTTGAAGCGTTAGATGAGGTGTAATCAACATGGCAAAACTGACGAAAACTGACGAAGCTTAACGGGGCTTCAGTTGGACTTGTGACGCAAAAACAAAAACTCGTCAATTTTGATTCTACCCAATCAGTGATTTGCCAGATTTAATTAAAATATATTTGTTATTATTTATTTATTTATTTCATTCAATTTTCAATCAGATTGTACCACATCATCCTACCTAATATTTGACACAAAAAACTGACACACGGTTGAAAATGTCAGTGACATATCACATGCAAATATTTCCTTGTATAAATTGAGATTTGCACATTTGACATAAAGCTCCATCAGTGTATTACAGCATTTTTTCGGGTGTATCTCTTGTGACTGCACTATAACTTTGCAGTAGTTTTCGGGTGTACTATATATTTTTTCGTGGTTTAATGAAATTTTTTGCCTTTCGAAAAAAAAAAGCTCCATCAGTGTATTAGGTCCTCTTTGAGAGTGTATAAAGGTGATGTTGGACATGTTTCATATGTTGAGTAAATTATGAGCTCACTCTTTGTCATTGGAAAGAGGAACCTGTAAATGAACATTCGGATTATTTTTCTAATACAATGATTGCATGTAAATTTACAATAACCCAAATTTTTGGTGTATTGTTTATACTTAGTTATTTTTGCCAATCTCTCCTTATCTGCATAATGATGTGCGCAATGCAGGAGTGTTGCAGAACAATTTGTGTTTCAAATTGTCAAAATGTTATAAACGGGTCATGAACGTGTTACCCTGGTAATTTCCCTGATCTTGCCCCAGTGAATCATCGGTGAAGTGTCTACAAGAACCCTTGATCACTTTCGATATAGTAAAGTGCGTTGAGTAGTCCACATAGATAACATGAGCCAATAATATATTTTCTAAAATTTTCAGATTTTTTTTAAATATAGTATTAAGTATTACTAGTATTTTATTATACAAAAATAATTACAAAGTTTGGTGATCCAAGGCATCGAATTACAGGAAACCCTTCTTTTAATGGACGTGAACTAGTACTTCGTAGCTGCATCTTGGTTCTGTACCAAATGGATCTAAAAAGAAGCACTAACTGCTGTAATATGCCTGAAAATGCACAAGTTAGCATGTTGGTAAGTTTGAACTATTTAACATGTTTCCTTTTTAAGTTATTTGTCCTCTCTTTGCTTTTGTATCATTTATCAGCCAAATGTAGAGCTAGCACAATGGGTGACAATTTCGACCCATTTACTTATTAGCGGGTAGGTTTGGATAATGTTTCATCTATAATATGTAAATTTAATTGTATAATTGTTTACTTAGGTATAGAAACATACCAGTACAGGAGCCAATGGCTAATATAGTTTGATATAGTTTAGTCATCCATGTTCTTCATATACTCTTTTGAAAGTTTGCTTTCCATTATCAGCTGCTGTTCTTTGATAAGTGAATACCCAGATTCAAGTAAAGCTTCCACCGTTTGCTGATCAATCAAACCATATTACACGATAATATTCAGAATCCAACAGTCTTCAGCATAACTATTTTTTCTTTTTTTCTTTTAATCTAATCTAATCTTAATAAATATAACATGAAAGTATGAAACTGATTACTTGAAGGCTAACTAAATTAGGCAACAAGATTGTAACATACCTTTGGGGGTACAAATACAGGAAGATTTTCATCCTTTTTCCGCCTGAGTAGTTTACTTCCAAGAACTTCAGGACCACCGATATCATTGACCCACTACAAAAATCAAACTTTTATGACCCATTTCCATTATAGCTAATTTTCTGATTTTTTGACCCGTTAGAGGTAAAGAATAACCCGAATGTACCCATAGAAGTCCAACGCTGAGATGTCATACTGACTTATTTTTATTATATAGCAAAGAAAGTGCAGTAACTACCTTCAAGATTGAGTTGTCATATGTTCTTGACCTAAGGGCTCCATAAAAGTCCAAAGCTGCCAATAGATATAAAATAATACATATCATAAATCATAATATACAAATTTTTTGATAACCAGAATTGATTATAAGGCAAAAGATTGTGCTATGTGCTTACCTTGATTAGGAAATGTTTTGACTACGCTTATAACATCATTCTTTGATAACCCATCTTTCTCATACATTCTGTTAACAATATTTATGATATCGTCGATGTTAGGCTGCCTGCTCCACAAACAACATTGCAGTATAAATAATCTAAATATTACAAATATAATATTAGAGTAGAAAAGTTGAATTGCACCAGTAGAATTTGTCCATACGTCCATCACGAACCAAAGGAGCGTACAATGTTGAAAAATCATTTCCAGTAACAATAATTGGAACTCTATTTGTAATATCTGATGCTCGCCAATCTTGTCCAACACTAACTCTTGTAGGATTATCTGACAAATTCATCAATGTACCAACAACTATTTGATTGTTGACAGTCATCTGAGTGTTTCCTAAATAATGAAAAAATATCATGAATAAGGCGTACGGATATAAGAAAATAAAATGCCTGTTGATTATTGCAAATGTATGAATAATATCAAACATAGTGAATCAGATACTAACGTGACACAAAATTTTCATCCAATCAGATTTCATAATCCAATATAAATTGTAGCTCACCGAATCTACCAAGACCCGCATCAATATCATTGATCACCAAACAGCTCATTTTCCCCTGAAGACCAAAAAAAAAAAAAAAAAAAAAAACAGAATATATAATTATCTATTAATTGTGAATAAATGATACTTAGACTTGAGACTCAAAAGATAAATTTGGAAAATGCACAAACACGTGACTACAGAATAGTTAAAGCTATGAACCTGAGTTTGAACCACTTGAGATGCAGTACGATAACGATCACGTATCAGTCTTCCTGGTTCCCCTATGAAAAGGTAAAAAAAATTGATTATTCATATCACAATTACTCAGATCTTCTCTTGATATAAAAGAATCAACTACATTTAGAGGTGGCAAATTTGACCCACTTGTTAATGAATCAGCTACTTTTGCAATTACAGTATGCATGTGCAACTATGTTTAAACCTTTCATAAATATATTACCTGCTCTCTCTGATTCCAACTCTCCAGCAGACATAATCACAGGCAAAACTCCCATGGCTTGGAAAATAAGTTCAGTTTGAAATGTCTTCCCTTGCCCTTTTCCTCCCCAAATGCCTGTTAAAAGAGATACAACGGTTCACGTATCAACTCATACTCAGAAAAAAGACATTTTATTCATGATGTTTTAATAAGATTTACCTAGAATTAAGGGAACTTTGGTATTAAGAATATCAGCGAGATAGTTCTTTGCGATGTGGACCACTGCAGAAGTTGATAGACAAATGAGTGTTCAAGAAATTTATATATCATGATAGTATATATACATGTAGCACAATAACAATATGTGACAATGGTTTCCAAGTGAAAAGTTCAGCATCTTGAACATGAACAGATCAACACAACTTACCAACTTTATCCTGTAAAAAAAATACATGACAAAATGTTAATAGTGGAAGTATGATTGCAAGTAATACAGTATGAAGAATAACATGTCATTATAGTGTACCATGAAAAGGGGGGCAATGTAATAATCACCCTGGAGGTACTCAAATGACCTGGTTACTTTTTGGCGGTAATCAAACACAATATCAGCTGCAATGCAATTAAAAAAAAAAACAATAATAAGAATCTCAACCTCAATTTTCACGTTGATGCAAAATTAAACAAATGGCTGAATGGTGTATGAAATGTGAGATTCAATCAATCATGTGACTATCTTATATCAGTTTTTCAGGCATGACTTTAAATTTTTATTTAAGGTAGAGCAGTCAAAAATAGTATTTGTAGATATCACAAAAACACACAATATTCTAACATCAAGGTCATAACTTGCAATGTTTATAGAATCACATCAGATTCAGATAATTGATAATTCAAATGTGCTCATTATTAATTATTAATATTAATTAAATCACATAAAAAAATAGAAGATAAAAAATGACGTCATACAATCTTTCCCGAGGAAATCTCCGGTGAATAAATCATCAATAACACCAGCCCTAGCTCCAACTGCTATATTCATATTCTCAGACTCTTTACCAAGCCTATACAAGTAATCATTTCCCTCCGCATCCTTCGTCTCCCACGACGATTGCTCCGATAATCTCTTCTTTTTGCCGCCAGTTTCTACCGGCACTCCGCCATCGCTGTTCGAGTCGCTGGAAGTAGCAATTGAACGGATAACAAACTGAGACAGTTTGTTATGAATTGATAGAGATGATTGAAAGAGGGATGAGGTTTTGCAATTGAATTTGGGGAAATTGGATAGTGATGAGAGATCGGTGGCTTTGAAGTTGCAATGAAACGCCATTGATTTTGTTATAATTTATTTTTTCCTTTTCTTGTTTGTAAAATGAGTTTATGGTTCCTGACGTTATCGTTAAAATTCAGTTTGGAGTGCTTGGCGCCACATACACAAACAATCAATCCATCAATTACTCGTTTTAATATAATTTCTTTTTAGAAAAAACACATTATAAATAGGGCAAAATGCTTAAAAAGTAATATTTAATCCATGTGTTTTTCATATTTAGCTCAAACCATCCCTCCCACTCAAAACCTGCAAAAACCATCCTTAAATTGGTTTTCATGTCCCAAACTAGTCCCTCCCACTAATTGTCACTAACAGGTGCGTGCTTTCTGTATCAATTATGATCAATGGGCAAACAAGTAAATATTGGCAGCAACTACCTCTAATATCTTTGCAAAATCTAACATATCCGAAAATAGAAGTTGCTTTAACTATTTGGTATTCAATTAGTTGTGTTAATAGGACAATCAAACCTTATATATATCTGAATAGAAGACTGCAGCTAACTATTTGGGCCCAAGAGTGCTTTGAATGTCGACTTCCACAATGTAAGAAGAAAGGAAATTCACATACAACGTCGTATTACGGTATATACTCGGAAACAAATTAAATTGCAGAATATTTGGATCATGTCCTCTATAACTAACAAACTTTGCACTATTAATAATGCTTCCGTTTTTCAAAGCACCGCCCATAAAACTCACGTGCTTTCGGTGTTGCCGGTCTGTTGAAGTCAACTTAAACTTGAATTTAACTGCAGCTGCGGGTACGTTTCGGAGGTCAACAATCTGCCATGAAATGTATAAATTGTCACGAAGAAACTGACAATCGTCACATATTATAACTATGGTGGGGGTCCCTTGAGCTGTTTTGACATGAAAATTTTCCAAAAGTGAAAAGTGGTACGGTTTGATAGTCGATGAAACTGGGATTGTCGGTGACTATATTACTAAGACCTTGGAGATTGGAACAGCTCATGCTAGAGACGGTTGTTATATTGAATTCCATATCGTTATGGAAGGAAGCTAAGTCAAGTGCATTTGTTGCTACGACACCGTGTATCTCGAGGGTCTCCCCATTGATATAACTTGGTAAAGCAACCTGTAATTTTAAGGAAATAATACATGAAATTTGACCAATTGTTAGTTAAATTTAGTTAAAACTATTAGAAATAATGTAGTGTAACTGATAACTGATGTATCTTTTCGTTCTAATCTTCAATGACTGTATTTGTCTAATTTTTATGGAAATAAACAAATCTGGGATATAAATATGAAATTATATGGAAACTTGTAGACGATCTAGGACCTTAGATTAAACGTTAAACCTAGAATAAGGGCGGAAAACAATAAACTAGGATGAATCGAATACGAGTTTCACTTTGGGATCAATCTAACCAACAATATGTTGATATAATCAACGCCTAGATGATTGTATTCGGTTGGGGTATGGTCTGGGACAATAGTAACAGCGAAATACGACGGCTAGGGTGTATAGGGTGTGTAAACTAACAATGTAACCCAACACCCGTATTTATATAAAGTTACATCGACCATCGGCCGGTGGTCTCTGACCTATGGCCGGTGGTGATAGTCCCTCGACCGATGGTAGAGACCATCGGTCGATGGTCTAAGCTGCCAACCAAACAGCTCGAACCATTTTACGTCATTGCTTAATCAATTCAAACACACAGTATCAATGACAATGTTTATACACGACTGAAATGTAAACGATAATACAAATAGAACTTATTACCTCATAGAACTCTGGATTATGCACCAACAAACTCCCCCTAAGACCTAGTTCTATATCAAAAGTCTTCAGTCGTCAACCAATTCATTCGTACGGATCGATTACCATGTTGTTTGTGATGACCCGGGAATTTTCGACCAAATTTAAACTTGAATCTTAATTGATTTCGACATAATAAGCTAAGTCTGTAATGTTGAGTCTTAAAAATCATTGAACTATTTCATAAAATCATTTGACCTTTGACTACGCCGACGATTCACGAACATTTGAGTATAAATAAAAATGTAGATATATATATAAATTCTAGATATAAGTAGTATTATATATACTGTAATATATAAATATTAACGATTCATTAGATTGCGTAATTGATAGATATGATATTATAAATGGTAATATATCATATGTAATTACCAGCCAAAGTATAATTACTATATTATTATCACTATTTACATTACTAATAATTGTATCATTAATACTATTATATAAAGTATGTACATATATATGAAATATGATATATATATAAAATATTATTATTATTATCAGTATCATTGTTATTATTAATAACATTAGTATAATTAGTATTATTGTTAATAACAAAATTATTGTTATATAGTTCATAATAATAATTATTAGTAATGATATTATTATTATTACAATTAAATTTGTATTACTATTATTTATAAATATTAAAAAGTATTATTATTGTGATGACATTTGTTAACAAGTGTAATTATAATCTATAAACATAGATATTATTGTAATAATAATTAAAAGTATAACTTAGTAATAATTTAAATGTTAATGGTTATTATTATTATTAAAAATTTCATTTTTTAACATTGTTATTAAAAATCATCATATTATTGTTATTAACATTTCTATTATTACTAATAATATTAATAGTATTATTAATATTAAAATGTTATTTTATTTTGTATATTTAATAATTATTAATAAAAATAATATATATACACAAACTGACTATCACGCATTTAACTTATCAGATTATTTTTTTTCTTTATTTCTGTTCCATCCGTGAAGACTTGTCGACTGCACCATTAAGATAAGTCAATAAATCCTAACAGGTGATTGATAATCAGTCATTCAATTCTTCTACTTTCATTATCAATTTACATCCACAATTATCTATTGAATTAAGAGAAAAAAAAAAAAACAACAGATGAAGAAACAGGTTCTGTTTTGTACGTATTTTTTTTCTCAAATATTGATTTCGAACGATTTTGCAAAATATAAAAATACAGTTACATGAGGATTTAATTACTCAAACTATCTGCAAATGTTGGGTTTCTAATTCGTCAAAACGAATGCGAATTCTCAAGTCAAAGTTTCGTTTCAAAAAGTCAAATGTATGAACAATCATCAAATTCGAGTTCATACAGTTGTTTTAAGTTAAATTGATGTTTGATAAAGTTTTTAGGATTGATTTGAAATACATTTCGTGTTTTAACTTTTGTCCAATACGTTCGTGAAATCAAAACTCATTTTTTTTAACTCCGAACAGCAACAGCGATGATGGATATGTTTTTTTTTTTAATTTTTTTTTCTTTTCTTTTGTTTGGATAATCAAGAACCACTTTATAGGCTATGATTGTTTACAAGTCCTAAATAACATCATAATTTTCGTTATTAAAATTCCCTGGATCGACTAGTGCTGTGAGGAAGAAGGAGTGAAGAGACAGAATATGCATTTAAATATATACGGGCTGGACATTAAAACAGAAAAGCAATACACAGATCATTGGTTAGGAGTGTTTCGGTTTAACGAGGGGTCGGGGGTTTGAGTCTTGGCAATAGCGTTCCATTCTTTTTGAGGTCTATTTGATATGAGGTAGTTCTTATTTTTAAGTTATTATTATTATTATTATTGTTATTGTTATTAGTACAAGTATTATAATGATTGGTATTACTATTATTATTACTAGTATATGTAGGATTACTATTATTATTATTATTATTATTATTATTATTATTATTATGATTATTATTATTATTACTACTATGATTATTATTATTATTGTTATTTTTAGTATTATAGTAATTATTATTATTAATATCATAGTCACAAGTATTATGAGCATTACTAATGTTATTATTATTATCACTATTGTAGATATTATCAGTACTAGTATTACTATTATTAACATTATTACCAAAAGTAACGTTATCTTCAAATCTGTCGTTTTTGTTAAAACTAATATTATCATTAGTATTAATAAGTATCATTAACCGAAAAATTTATATTTTACAGTTATTATTATAAATATCATTATTAATATCATTAATATAATTATTAACAATAATACCTTATTTAGTAATATTAAGCATTATGATTATTATCATTTTTATCGTAGTATTACAAAAATTACTATTTTTAACAAACTAATGATATATACATATATAAAAATATATTTAATACATATAACATAACGAAAAGTAATATTTATATAACAAAATAAATATATGGAACAAATATATTATTAATATAAAAAGTCTATAACTAATAAATTTATATATATATTATTCGATTACAATTATATATTAATAACTATATAAATGATATAGGTTCGTGATTCCGAGGCCAACCCTGCATTGTTCAGTTTGTCTAATGTCGTCATATGTATTTTTACTACAAAATACATTAGGTGAGTTTCATTTGATTCCCTTTTACTCTTTACATTTTTGGGACTGAGAATACATGCGCAAATTTTTATAACTGTTTTACGAAATAGACACAAGTAATTGAAACTACATTATATGGTTGAATGATTGAAATCGAATATGCCCCTTTTTATTAAGTCTGGTAATCTAAGAATTAGGGAACAGACACCCTAATTGACGCGAACTCTAAAGATAGATCTATTGGGCCCAACAAGCCCCATCCAAAGTACCGGATGCTTTAGTACTTCGAAATTTATATCATGTCCGAAGGAGGATCCCGGAATGATGGGGATATTCTTATATACAAATTGTGAATGTCGGTTACCAGGTGTTCAATCCATATGAATGATATTTTGTCTCTATGCATGGGACGTGTATTTATGAGAATTGAATATGGAAATCTTGTGGTCTATTAAAATGATGATAATGGTTATTTATGTTAAACTAATGAACTCACCAACCTTTTGGTTGACACTTGAAAGCATGTTTATTCTCAGGTATGAAAGAAGTCTTCCGCTGTGCAATTGATCATTTTAAAGATATTACTTGGAGTCATTCATGACATATTTCAAAAGACGTTGCATTCGAGTCGTTGAGTTCATCATGATTATTATTAAGTCAATTATAATTAGATATATTATAAAATGGTATACACGCCGTTAACTTTCGATGTAATGAAAGATTGTCTTTTCAAAAACGAATGCAATGTTTGTAAAATGTATCATATAGAGGTCAAGTACCTCGCGATGTAATCAACTGTTGTGAATCGTTTATAATCGATATGGACTTCGTCCGGATGGATTAGGACGGGTCTTCACAGTTGGTATCAGAGCGGTGGTCTTAGTAAACCAGGTCTTGAATTAGTATGTCTAACTGATAGTCGTTAGGATGCATTAGTGAGTCTGGACTTCGACCGTGTCTGCATGTCAAAAGTTTTACTTATCGTTTTTGTCGGAAATCACTTGCTTATCAGGAAATTACCTGCTCATTATTCTTAGTCTAGACACGTTTTACTGCATTGACTGCATGAATAGTGTATAGACAAAAATTCATATCTTAGCGTATCTGTTACCGTAGGCTTTATCTGACACGTTTCCTTAATTTTCTCCGTAATTCACGGGATCTTTGGAAGTATGTATAGATATTCTATATATAATTAGGATATCATTCGATATTCGAAAATCATTTCATATCAAAACCCTTTATCTGATCGTGAGAGATGGATCCTACACCTAGCTTGGATTCCATTAGTTCTGGAAGCGATTTCGAGATGTATATTGAAGCAGACACCGAAGTCAATGAACCAGAAGTGCCTCAACCATTTAGTTATTTTCCTTTCTGGAGGAGATGGGGGTGGGTCCGAGACTTACTCACTTGATGGAGAAATGAAGAAAGCGAGCCCCACCACGAACCAAGCTTACCTCCTAACATCGGAGAAAACGATGTACTCACCGGTGAACCTATGCGCAACACTGTATTCACCCTTCTTGCTAAAATATTCCACCTCGAATGTCGCATTACTTCAATCTCAAAAAATATTCAACCTCTACTTCCGAATACCAATCGAAGGGGAATATTAGAAGAAGTTAGGGAACTTCGAATTGATAATCAAGATCTATCGAATCAGATGAGTGGATGGATAGAAATGATAGAGGGTAGAATAGAAAACTTGACAAGAATGGTGCGTGATCTACAAGCTATATTTACTACACCAACATCACCACCAACCTCAGCACCAACAACACTTATAGCACCGATAGTAACAGTACCACCATCAGCAGCACCAGCAGCATAACCAGTACCAACCACAACAACATCATCACACGTCTCAATCTCGCAGTCTATACCTCAAGCATAATCATCGTTCTACGAATCGTTCTACTTAAACTATCTTCGTCCTTCATGGCAATTATGTAATCTCTAATGTTTTAGAAATTATGTACTCCAGTTCTAGCCGTAAATCTGATGAGTTTAATATCACATTGACTCATTAAATCCATGATTACATCTGAAGAAGATATATATGTATATATGCTTTCATAAAGATTGTAATTAAAAATTCTTTCGTACAAACTGTTAATGATGAAAATATTTTAACGGGTAGGTAATACCCGAGGAATATTTAGATTTCACATTAATAAGTTATACTGTACATTCTTCGAATCTGATTCAACGATCATTTACTATTCTATTTACAACTACCGATATACGTATCCGTTCACCACAGAATAACCATATTCATCCAATTTCATATTTGGATTTTGATTTATCAGAATCCAACAAGTGGCATAATGAAGAAAACATATGAAAAAAATAAAATTTGTTAGAAACAGACTAATTAACTATAAGAAATTGAGTTAAGAATCCACGCTAACTGTTCCTAGCTAATTGTTCCTAGATAACTGATTATATTTTATTAATCGCAATTTAATTATCGCAATTTACATTCTCACAATTTTATTTATTGTCATTTAATTTCTGTATTTATTTTATGCACTTTAAATATCGAGACATGTATACAAAGTTTTGACATATCATATCGACACATATATATATATTATTTGGAATCACCATAGACACTCTATATGCAGTAATGATCGAGTTCTCTATACAGGGTTGAGGTTGAATCTCAAATAATATATATACTTTGAGTTGTGATCGAGTCTGAGACATGTATACGGGTCAAGATATGAATTAATTAATTCGAATCTTATATATATAATTATATATGAATTATTGAATTGCTAACTGAGGACTATCAACATTGGACAAATTAATATGAATTAAAATATTGATTATAACTTATGAAACTAAATAATTCTTCAAATTGCCACTTGATTTCATCTTAAACCTTAATTGTACCTTGACGATTCCAATCTGCATTCAAACTTTCATAATTCTTGAAAACACCACAATCGATAGGATGAATCAACCGCACTTCATCTACGGAAGGAAAGATTTGTGCATATAGTTATGCACCTGAGAAACTCTCGGCAACTGAGTAAAAGTTTAACACGTAGCCACGTCAGATCCTTTAGCATTTATTAGGAAAAACAACTTTGCGATCCCTTTTCAAGGTAGCAAATTTTGTCACAGCTTCAGCAAATCAACTTCGACTTTTCGTTCGAAACAACCTTATTATCACCTTGACTTATATGTATGTTCTTTTATTGTTACCGGAGAACCTTTTATATTCCACCATATTACCGTCAGCGTTTAATCATCTAAAAACACAATTCTCTTGAAATCACCTCGGATCGATAACTAATGATTCAGATATGGTAGCAGTAAATGTAGAGGAATCGGCAATCAGTACTTTGAAAACTCACAGCATATCTACATCAACAGTTATATGTATAACATTTATCTTTAGAATAATGATCCTCCATTCTGAAATTTTGAAAAGCACCCAGCCTACGAATTAATACATTGAACTTTGAAAAAGCTGAATGAAGCAGCAGAAACTGTAGATAACCGTAAACGACCTTAATCTTTGGAAGTTTGATGATAGAGAATAATATGTTGGAAAAGCTCAGAAACGTTGGAACTGGAAGACGAATAGAGTTAACCATGAAGGAGGTCAAGGACAAATACAAGGACCATACCCTATATTCAAAGAATCCAGATAATTCTGGATCCGTTGAAATCTTTAGAGAATATCTTGCCCCGAAGTCATGTTAAAATCTTGCGAAAAAATCTTTCTCCATCAACCATCGAACTTAGAAATTCCAAAATATCATCATCAATATCTTCTATATTTCTGAGGATATTTTCATAAATATTCTCGTCCAAAATTATATACCTCTTAGTGCTATCTGTATTACATCATATTGAAAACTGTTTTAGTTTTCAATATTCTGTAACATCTAAGTATAAATTGTGAATGAATTCTGGGGAAGTGTTGGGAATTGAAGCATGAGTTAGTATAATATAATGACACTTGATCAACGTGATTATATTATAGTAAGTCATGCTGAGTTTCTAAATGCAACGTGATGATTCACAGATCATAACATCATCGTGTGCCATGTTACACGACTCGTTCATTCTACTTCACCTCCGAACATATCAAGAAAATATATTCTTGATAGTTCTATTCTCAGTGATTCTGATAATTTGACAAATCAAACAGTGTTATCACATTCCTTCCTGCTTAATCCTTCGAAACTCTATATCTACAAATTCTGGACTATTATTCGCTTGACTTGAAGTCGGGAAGAGAAAACAAAAGCATAGAGCTTTGAAATATAAGGGGAATATAAAGCCCGATAACAACACATAACTTACAAACCGTGTATATCAATGTTTATCACAATATAAAGACACGGGAGAATTAAAAACATTATAATCCCAAGGGCGAAGTAGAAGAAGGCAGATTCCTCTGGTGGAAGTTGGAAAAGGAGAGTGATTGTTGCGATAGTAAGAATGAGGATAAGGATCAGAACTGGATTAAGCATTTTCAGAATCTTTTGGATGTATGAAACAAGAAGGAAAGTATAAGAATGGTGAGAATAATGGAACGGAAAAAGTTTAATTTATAATGGGAATATCAGACATAGTAATCGAGGCAGATCACCGTATTTAATTATAAGAGCTCTTAATTTCCTTATTCGTCGAAGAAATCAAACCTTTTAGATTTCAAAGATTTTCTATAAATCCCTTGAATTCCGGAATTCAACCAAGACAACGTCAAAAGTTAAGATGCATCTTATTTTCTAAATTCAACCCTGACTACATCACCAGACAAGACGAATCTACATTTATTCATTTCACTCTTTTGTAATAGCTTCATTCGTGCTCTTCGAATAATCGAATTATTTTATCTGTACTATTCAATAATGATAAAACTCTATTTATCAGCTCATATTCGCCAGGAAAACATATTTATTGTTAGCCATGACGACCTCACTCAAATTTCGGGACGAAATTTCTTTAACGGGTAGGTACTGTGATGACCCGGGAATTTTCGACCAAATTTAAACTTGAATCTTAATTGATTTCGACACAATAAGCTAAGTCTGTAATGTTGAGTCTTAAAAATCATTGAACTATTTCATAAAATCATTTGACCTTTGACTACGCCGACGATTCATGAACATTTGAGTATAAATAAAAATGTAGATATATATATATATATATATAAATTCTAGATATAAGTAGTATTATATATACTGTAATATATAAATATTAACGATTCATTAGATTGCGTAATTGATAGATATGATATTATAAATGGTAATATATCATATGTAATTACCAGCCAAAGTATAATTACTATATTATTATCACTATTTACATTACTAATAATTGTATCATTAATACTATTATATAAAGTATGTACATATATATGAAATGTGATATACATATAAAATATTATTATTATTATCAGTATCATTGTTATTATTAATAACATTAGTATAATTAGTATTATTGTTAATAACAAAATTATTGTTATATAGTTCATAGTAATAATTATTAGTAATGATATTATTATTATTACAATTAAATTTGTATTACTATTATTTATAAATATTAAAAAGTATTATTATTGTGATGACATTTGTTAACAAGTGTAATTATAATCTATAAACATAGATATTATTGTAATAATAATTAAAAGTATAACTTAGTAATAATTTAAAAGTTAATGGTTATTATTATTATTAAAAATTTCATTTTTTAACATTGTTATTAAAAATCATCATATTATTGTTATTAACATTTCTATTATTACTAATAATATTAATAGTATTATTAATATTAAAATGTTATTTTATTTTGTATATTTAATAATTATTAATAAAAATAATATATATACACAAACTGACTATCACGCATTTAACTTATCAGATTATTTTTTTTCTTTATTTCTGTTCCATCCGTGAAGACTTGTCGACTGCACCATCAAGATAAGTCAATAAATCGTAACAGGTGATTGATAATCAGTCATTCAATTCTTCTACTTTCATTATCAATTTACATCCACAATTATCTATTGAATTAAGAGAAAAAGAAAAAAAAAACAACAGATGAAGAAACAGGTTCTGTTTTGTACGTATTTTTTTTCTCAAATATTGATTTCGAACGATTTTGCAAAATCTAAAAATACAGTTACATGAGAATTTAATTACTCAAACTATCTGCAAATGTTGGGTTTCCAATTCGTCAAAACGAATGCGAATTCTCAAGTCAAAGTTTCATTTCAAAAAGTCAAATGTATGAACAATCATCAAATTCGAGTTCATACAGTTGTTTTAAGTTAAATAGATGTTTGATAAAGTTTTTAGGATTGATTTGAAATACATTTCGTGTTTTAACTTTTGTCCAATACGTTCGTGAAATCAAAACTCATTTTTTTTTAACTCCGAACAGCAACAGCGATGATGGATATGTTTTTTTTTTTTTTAATTTTTTTTTCTTTTCTTTTGTTTGGATAATCAAGAACCACTTTATAGGCTATGATTGTTTACAAGTCCTAAATAACATCATAATTTTCGTTATTAAAATTCCCTGGATCGACTAGTGCTGTGAGGAAGAAGGAGTGAAGAGACAGAATACGCATTTAAATATATACGGGCTGGACATTAAAACAGAAAAGCAATACACAGATCATTGGTTAGGAGTGTTTCGGTTTAACGAGGGGTCGGGGGTTCGAGTCTTGGCAATAGCGTTCCATTCTTTTTGAGGTCTATTTGATATGAGGTAGTTCTTATTTTTAAGTTATTATTATTATTATTATTATTGTTATTGTTATTAGTACAAGTATTATAATGATTGGTATTACTATTATTATTACTAGTATATGTAGGATTATTATTATTATTATTATTATTATTATTATTATTATTATTATTATTATTATTATTATTATTATTATTATTATTATTATGATTATTATTATTATTACTACTATGATTATTATTATTATTGTTATTTTTAGTATTATAGTAATTATTATTATTAATATCATAGTCACAAGTATTATGAGCATTACTAATGTTATTATTATTATCACTATTGTAGATATTATCAGTACTAGTATTACTATTATTAACATTATTACCAAAAGTAACGTTATCTTCAAATCTATCGTTTTTGTTAAAACTAATATTATCATTAGTATTAATAAGTATCATTAACCGAAAAATTTATATTTTACAGTTATTATTATAAATATCATTATTAATATCATTAATATAATTATTAACAATAATACCTTATTTAGTAATATTAAGCATTATGATTATTATCATTTTTATCGTAGTATTACAAAAATTACTATTTTTAACAAACTAATGATATATACATATATAAAAATATATTTAATACATATAACATGACGAAAAGTAATATTTATATAACAAAATAAATATATGGAACAAATATATTATTAATATAAAAAGTCTATAACTAATAAATTTATATATATATATATATATTGTTCGATTACAATTATATATTAATAACTATACAAATGATATAGGTTCGTGAATCCGAGGCCAACCCTGCATTGTTCAGTTTGTCTAATGTCGTCATATGTATTTTTACTACAAAATACATTAGGTGAGTTTCATTTGATTCCCTTTTACTCTTTACATTTTTGGGACTGAGAATACATGCGCAAATTTTTATAACTGTTTTACGAAATAGACACAAGTAATTGAAACTACATTATATGGTTGAATGATCGAAATTGAATATGCCCCTTTTTATTAAGTCTGGTAATCTAAGAATTAGGGAACAGACACCCTAATTGACGCGAACTCTAAAGATATATCTATTGGGCCCAACAAGCCCCATCCAAAGTACCGGATGCTTTAGTACTTCAAAATTTATATCATGTCCGAAGGAGGATCCCGGAATGATGGGGATATTCTTATATACAAATTGTGAATGTCGGTTACCAGGTGTTCAATCCATATGAATGATATTTTGTCTCTATGCATGGGACGTGTATTTATGAGAATTGAATATGGAAATCTTGTGGTCTATTAAAATGATGATAATGGTTATTTATGTTAAACTAATGAACTCACCAACCTTTTGGTTGACACTTGAAAGCATGTTTATTCTCAGGTATGAAAGAAGTCTTCCGCTGTGCAATTGATCATTTTAAAGATATTACTTGGAGTCATTCATGACATATTTCAAAAGACGTTGCATTCGAGTCGTTGAGTTCATCAAGATTATTATTAAGTCAATTATAATTAGATATATTATAAAATGGTATGCACGCCGTTAACTTTCGATGTAATGAAAGATTGTCTTTTCAAAAACGAATGCAATGTTTGTAAAATGTATCATATAGAGGTCAAGTACCTCGCGATGTAATCAACTGTTGTGAATCGTTTATAATCGATATGGACTTCGTCCGGATGGATTAGGACGGGTCTTCACATTGTTCAAGTAGCACAGCTTAGCTACTTTCACATACTGTTCAGCCTGCACCTTGTTCTCTCGTCGATAGAGCATACGGTTATAATACAACGTGAAAATATCAGCCTCGGTACAGTTTCTTAACCAAATCGGATCTAACACATGAATGCATTCAATATCATCCTCTTTCATCTTATCCAAAACAATCACAGGTTCTTCAGAACGATCATCGTAAAACCACCATCTGAACCTCTGACTCCAATTTTGCGGCAATTTCCTCAATGGTACCTTTTTCATAGTCTTTGCCCGCTTGTACTTTACAATCCTTCGAGATTCACCAGTTCCAGGATTAACTTTGTAACTGATCCTAGGAAACTGTGGCCTAAAACCTTCCTAATTCTTCGAATTAAATGCAATTTGAATCTTCTTCACCAGCAACGAAGATCAATCATTCATTCCACAATACAGCATTCTTAACCTGGCAATCTGCATTAGCTCAAAGTACGGTAGTGACTTGAATTCGTGACCATGTTTGAAATAATCAATGCCAAACTCTCGCTTAACTGCAAACATGTTGAATTCTTCAATGTAGGCCCAGGCTAGAATTCTTCCTTTCGCACTCTTTCTCAGATTAATCATCTTCAAATACTTCGGCTCAAGCTTCCATTTCTCACAATACTTTCTAATCCTCAAGATATCTCTCCAATCAACTTCCAACTTTTCAATTCTTTCCTTATGATATTTGACTGGCAAAAATCCTTCAGGCAGGACTTCAGTTCGTTCTTTCTCTTTACACTTTCGATCCAAAAGTTCATCATTTGTTCTAAACAACTCCTCAAAACCAGGAAGATCTACATTCTTATCATTTTGATATGTAGGAAAATCTTCATGAGTAACATCCTCAACTAAATCATCTATATCTCTATCGCTAAAACTCTCTGTAACCTCAGGGCCAAAAGAATCATCCTCAGATGGAAAATCGTCGGACTGTGCGTCAGCAGCTTTAGCTTTCTCTTGCTCTAGACGCACCAGTTCATCCAGCTCTTCTCTAGAGAGGTTGTAAGGGATCTCTCCCTCTTCTAGTTCATCATAAACAACAGAATGCTTGAGCTCATCCTGTTTAGAAAAGAAATCACTAAAACTATAATCAATTTTAAGAGGAATTACTGACAGTGCTGTAGCTTTGGAGGAACCAGGAGCCTCCACCATTTGGTTATCAGTCTCATCCTCAGGCATCTCAACCAGATCAAACTTCTCTTCCCACGCTGATGCAACCAACTCCTTAGCTTGAGAAGCTTCTCTTTTCGTATCAGTTAATAACAACGATTGATCACCAACTTTTCTTTGCAACAGGTCAACTTGCAATGATAGCCGTGTAACATCCTCAGACTTAACATGATTCTCCTTCTTCAGCTGCTCAATCTTCTCATCCATTTCCTTCCTCATTCTCAAGTTATCAGCCATAGCTTAAACATATAAATCATTCAAATTGCGGAGAGTCGAGGAACTAACACCTCCTTCAGTTCCAGCATGAATCGGAGCTTATGGAGTAGGAGTAGAAACAGTCTATTGGGAGACTTGTTGAACCACAGGTGGTGACTGTTGTGCTGATGGACGTTGCTGTTGTGAAGTTTGTTGTCCTTGAGTGTGCGGTGTCGGTGTCACTGGTTGAGTTCCAGCTGATGATCCACCAGCATTCTTATAAACCAACTTGAACCTCCTTTTCAACTTTAGCTTTGTTGAGACCTGAGAACTCTCATCTTCAACCATTCTCCTTTTTGATCCCCTTGAAGCTTCCTCAACACCAACATTAGAATTAACATCACCAATCTCATCAACTAATCCACCAGCACCTGACCCACCAGCAGCTTGAGTATTCACTGGTTGTTCCACTTCTTCATCACTATTCGCTACCTCAAAATCAGGCTCTCGATCAGATAAGCTATTTTCATTTCTCCACTTCTTCCCTGGAGGACACTGATAAGTTTCTTTCGCAAGATGACACACAAGCTTGCCATCATTAGCACTTTTCATCTGATTCAGTCGATTGAAAGTAAGATCTGTCATATGTTTCAAATCAATGACATCTTTCCCCAATCTTGACAAATCAACAGTTTGACGGTTGATCATAATTTGTAAGAACCTCGGATAAATCAAATATGACTTGCTCGTCACATTCTCCACCAGTAGATCAAAGATAACCCCCGAGAAATTGAAATCAGCCTTCAAAACCAACGCAGTAAACATTCCTTGATAGATCTCGCTCAGTTCATCAAACCCTCCTTGTAACGGACTTAAACACCTCAGCACAACAAGCGATAAATATCTATACGGTGGAGTGAATCCACTTCTTTTAATCGTTGATCTCGTGATATCACCAGTATATTTGCATCTTAACACACATCCAGTAATCTTTGTCTTTTACAGCTTCTTCGGCATGTTCTCATCATCCTCGAACAAGAAAGTGTTTCGAATCGTATCTTCAGATATCTTAATCTCCTGACCACAAATAGTACTTACAATAACCTTCCTGTCATCTACGGTCTCAACCCTTGCATGTTCCCAGAACTCTCTATTATGTGAGTAATATGCCGTACAGGGCATAGATATAGCTGCAAATACTCTTGAACGTTTCAGAAACTCGATTATGCCCTTGTATTTACCAGCATTATGACCTTTCTCATTTAGACAAGCAGTGAGATTGGAACCACTGTTAGCTTTCAATCCTGGAAGATCAATAGATAGCGGACCCCCTGATGACTCAGTATCGGATTCATGTGCAACGTTTTACGGATCAGCTTGAACACCTGACATTATGAAAATAACTGCAAACATAATTCAAATCAGCACAGAGTATTCATGACTTATTAGACAACACATGGTGGTCATAACAGAATAAATTACATCATTCAGTCTATGAGATCAAGATCACAATAACATGTCCGAAGTACGATTATTACAGACATAGAATAGTGTATCAATGCTAACAGACTAGCATCATCAAATTACATACCCAGCTGAAAATACATAATAACAAAGACAAACACAGAAACATAAACTCAGAAACACTTATCCCACAATGGGATTCTCTGGCACTAGCTTTTCCTCATATTGAACCACACCAAGTTTCTCAAACACATTATGCAATAAGGCTGCATATGGAAATGGTTCTTCCATCTCAAGAAAATCTTTCATTACATGAATGAGAAAGTGGCCCATATTCAATTGAGTACCCTCTAATAGGCAATACAAAAGCAGAGCTTCAGTACCAGACAACAAATTATCTCCTTCTCTCCTAAAGGTCACATTACTTTTGATTATTCTCAAGTATATCTCATGTTGTTGTGACACCTCGTCATCACTAATCTCAACCCTACCAGCATTGACTACTTTCCCTGGCTTGCATAACCTTGCAATTATGTCAGACAGTTTGAATCTGTTGGGAATCTTTCGTAGATCTTTGCTAGGATAGAATATTTTAACCCCAGTGTAAGTTACATTTAACAGGTTTGAGAATTCCTCCATGGTCCACTTATACTGTTGGTCAAATAAGCCTGAGTGGACAAATTTCTTCTTACTATCTTCTATGGCAACATTGGCATAAAATTCTCACAACAAATCAGGACAAAAGTAATCCCCAATGTCTAAGAAAGCTTGACATCCAATTTGTTCCCAAAAGCTATAGGTCTGTCGAGTCGCAATGACCTTTTGTTCCACTAAGATGGGTCGTCCACTAGCTAGAATTCTCCTACGGTCAATGTTAAACATTCATTGCCCAACAAAGGAACCACCTGACATTCTAATAAAAACTACAAGCACTAGTATTAGATAGGCATAACAGAAATTACTATAAACCTAAGAAGTCATTCAAATTCAACACAAAATTGCACCATCGGTCCAATTAAGTGACCATCGGTCGATGGACTAGACCATCGGTCCGATGGTCTAGACCTACGACAGTTGGTCTAAACACACCACCAAGAATCCACCAACTGATCAACTTGGGACCTACAACCGAGTGTAGAGTCCTACGGCCGAGTGTAAGACACCATCGGTCGAGGGTCGGAGACCTTCGGTCGAGGGTAGTTCATCAGATATGGGTTCACCCAACTTTCAAATCGATCAATCTGTTGTTTTTGGTTCGATTCCTGATCACAATAGAGTCTAAACAGGCCGATTAACACAAATACATCATTAGTTTTAACATCTATCGGCCAAAAATCACTCGACTAGCACTTTATACCTCGAATCTAAAATTAATGATTTAAAACGAATGAAAACGAGTTAGATTACCTCGTTAACGGCGATGGAATCACAAAGAAAAGATGCACAAAACTATCGGTCAAAAACTCCTTTCTCTTTCACTTGAAAATCGAAGGTAAAATCTCACAAAATGCACAGTGACTGACCCGATCGACTCTGGGTCCTTTTATACCCTGTCAGTGACCATCGGTCGATGGTCTAATCCTTCGGCTCGATGGTCTAGACACTCGGTTGAGTGTCATAGTCCTTCGGCCGAGGGTAAGTACTGTCGGTCGGTGGTCTTTGCTTAGAAAAATTAAAAAAAAAAAAAATTAACACTTTTCATACTTCAAGCCTTACCTTCTTTTCCACATTTACTTCCCCTGGGATTGATCTCGACAGTAGAAACACAAACACGCTTTGTACCGTTCAGCTCTAAACAACTTGTTTTCAAATTTTACGAAAGACATAGAATTCCTTTCACATTAAGCCTTTCCGAGAACTGAGTTGTTAAGCTTACAATATGAAATAGAAATGCACATGCAACTAACTTATGAATGCAAACATTCTCAGATATGCATGCACATGCAAATACACAAAGCAAAATACTATAAAAGATCCAGTGTGTCATGATTAGCAATATTATAACAGACATATTCAATAACACTTAACCTTTTAGATCTGCAATAAATCAACTTCTAACATCAATTTCATTAAACAATAGCATAAGAAGAGCATATGATGTTATCATCACATGAACAGGTAATACTGCTTATCATGAATCACACTACAAGGAGCATAACACATCTTTTTATGAGTTGACATATCAAATTGATTAAATCTTTTTGATTTGGGGATCAGAACTGAACTATATTGACATGTTATTCCACAATTCAGTAATTAACTTACTTGATAAAGCATATACAGAACAATATTCAAATATATCAGTAAACGTTTACCAACTTTCACCCTAGATTTCGATGATCACGTTATATTAATTACATTAACATTTTTCAATGTTAGATTTTGATCACGAAGTCAGTCCTCATTTGAGATCGCACGATGTTTCAGGTAGAACAATTGAGCACAATATGTTGACGCTGTCCTCTTATCACATCAATATACTTTCAATCTGATTGGACAGAACCATCTCACGATGTTTCTAGCAACCCTGTCAGCCATGAGCTTCTACCATAAACTTACACTTTTCGTTTCAGATAACCTTGCGAATCTTATGTTTATTGCATACTTTGTTAAGGCGCATACCGGCCGCTATAAACCCCATACTTAAACGAAAATAGTATGATGTATGATGTTGGATGGATGGAAGTGATATATATATATATATATATATATATATCTATATATATATATATATATATATATATATATATATATATATATATATATATATATATATATATATATATATATATATATATATATTTGAGTGATGGAACGCTAAGATATCCTCCAGAAGATATTCCCTCTATCCCGGTCAATAGGTACAATCCCATACAACAGACAAAAGATGTAAAGTTCACTAAATGAGATGTGAACTGGATGATTTAAGTTCTCTATATCTGATGATCTGATAAATTCTCCCCCTCGGATGTAGATAACGAAATCGTTCAAATAAATCTCCGATTGGAATATCTGTTGTCTCAGACTTAGATAACATAGGAATCGCTGAAGCTTTGTTCAATTCTTGATCCATGATTCTCTTGCAGTTAGGTGGTGCATCATGTTATTTACAACACTAAATAAATAAACAGATACATAACATAACTTGCAAATTTTTTTTTTTTTTTTTTTTTTTACCTTTTCTCCATAAATAAAACAAACAAAATAAATAAATAAATACAACTATACATGATGATGATGCACCACTATCTTTGACTTTAGAAGTAACTGCACTGATACCAACAGAAACGACCCGTCCTAATCCATCCGGACGAAGTCCATATCGATTATAAACGATTCACAACAGTTGATTACATCGCGAGGTACTCGACCTCTATATGATACATTTTACAAACATTGCATTCGTTTTCGAAAATACAATCTTTCATTACATCAAAAGTTGACAGCAGTCATACCATTTCATAATATATCTAACCATAATTGACTTAATAATAATATTGATGAACGCAACGACTCGAATGCAACGTCTTTTGAAATATGTCATAAATGACTCCAAGTAATAACTCTAAGATGAACAAATGCACAGCGGAAGATTTGTTTAATACCTGAGAATAAACATGCTTTAAAGTGTCAATCAAAAGGTTGGTGAGTTCATTAGTTTAACATAAATAATCATTTCCATCATTTTAATAGACCACAAGATTTTCGTTTCTCATAAATATACGTCCCATGCATAGAGACAAAAATATCATTCATATGGATTGAACACCTGGTAACCAACATTAACAAGATGCATATAAGAATATCCCCTATCATTCTGGGAAATCCTTCGGACATGATATAAAACAACATCGAAGTACTAAAGCATCTGGTACTTTGGATGGGGTTCGTCGGGCCCATAGATCTATCTTTAGGATTCGCGTCAATTAGTAGATCGGTTTACTAATTCTTAGGTTACCAAGCAAAAAAGGGCATATTCGGCTTCGATCATTCAACCATATAATGTAGTTTCAATTACTTGTGTCTATTTCGTAAAACATTTATAAAAAATTTGCGCATGTATTCTCAGCCCAAAAATATAAAGGGTAAAAGGGCAAATGAAACTCACCTAATGTATTTTGTAGTAAAAATACATATGACACTATTGATCAACTGAACAATGCAGGGTTTGGCCTTGGATTCACGAACCTATATCAATTGTATATTTATTAATACATGTAATCGTAATCGATCAAGTTTATATATATTATTATTAATAATATACTTTGTTATATTATATGTTATATAGATATAGATAGTTTAATATATTTGATTTAAATATCTTATATAACTATTATTTAGCATTCTTTAATATGTTAATAATAAAAATCTATATTAGGGTTTATATAAGATATTTATGTATTAATTGGTACATTTTATATACATATATATATAGTTTAGTTAATATCATTTTAATAATAAAAATATAGTGATATGTAATATTAGTATTATTGCAGTGTATCTTTGTATAAAAATATTTACTTGTAATAATACAAAAAATGATAAGAGTGATAGTTAAAATAATGATTTTAGGGCTTACATAATAATACTCGTGATAATAATATTACTTATGTCAATATTAACACTTCTATTATTTATAAAAAATATTAATACTAATATTTACGAAAATGATAATAATTTATATTACTTTCATAATAATAATAATAATAATAATAATAATAATAATAATAATAATAATAATAATAATAATAATAATAATAATAATAATAATAATAATAATAATAATAATCCTAATTGTGATTATAATACTTATATTAGAAATAACGATAATGATAATGCCCTTAGTTTGATTAATGATAACGATACTTCTAAAAATGTTGATAATAATGATAATATTAATAATGTTAATAATATCAATGATGATAATACAAACAATGATATTTCTTAATAATACTAGTAGTAGTAATAATATCTAATAATAATACTACTAGTAACAATAATAATAATATTTGGTAGTCATAATCATACTCATAATAATAAATGTTAATTAATAATAATACTAATAATTATAATACTACTCATAATAAATACAATCAAATTAATGATAATACAATTGATAATAATTATAACAATGATAATAATATTCATAATAATAATAATTAATAATACTAATAAATATAACATAATAAAAAGAAATCTACCTCCAAATAAGCTTTTTATAAAAAAAAAATGCCTCAAACGAGGCTCGAACTCGCGACCTCTCGAATACCCGAACACCTCCCTAACCATCCAAGCCGTGACACTTTTCTGTTTTATATCAGGAACAAAAAATATACATATATATATAACTCGAATATTTTTAGTGATCTTCATCTTCTTCATATGTAAATCGACCCAAAAATCAACTAATCAAAACAACAACTTGAATTAACATCGAACGCGAAACAGAAACCGTTTATACATGTGATATTAATTTATCAGACGCAAAACAAAATAAAAAAATAAAAAAATATAGCAGCACCCCTGCCTGCTGCTCGACGAGTAGAGAAAAAAAATTGATTTCGAGTTTAGGGCATTTTGAGACCTTGATGTCTAAACAAAATATCTTTTAAATCATCAATAAAATGTACTGGAATCATCAATTCAACACAAATTGAAATAGAAATATCGGATTTAGTTCAAGGACAAAAGTTGACTTTTAAATGCAAAAATTTTGACTTCAGAATTCGATTTCAATTTGAGGAATTAGAACAAGAGATTTTGCAGATAGGTTAAGAAGATGATTTCAAGTACAACTGCATTTTTACTTTTTGAAATTTGACTCGACATCGAGCTTTTGATTTTTACATTCAAGAATATGATATCGAGCCCTTTTAATTTCTTTAAACCTCTGATTCCTTCTTTCCATCGCAGCAGAGAGTAGCAGTGAGCAATTATTTTGATATGGTTTTGAATGATTGAAGCATAAATCACGGAATGATCGACTTGATTTTTGTTGGGTTGCTATGTAGATGGAGGTCACGAGCAAACAGAAAGCAGGAACAAAAAAATAAAAAAACTGATAAAGATGGGGAAACCAAATATACGCGTAGTTATCCGTATTTTATATATCTGCTCTTTTTTATATATTAGTCTTAATATTAATAAACATATTAATAATATTACTACTTTTAATATTATAAATACAGATATTAAAATAATACTAATAACATAAAACTAATAATAGTACAATATTAATAATAATAACAGAAATAATAATAATAATAATAAGTAACCATAATAGTAATTATGAAAATGATAATAACAATATTATTATTGACAATAATAATAATACTATTTATATGATAATAATGATATAAGTATTAATAATATATAAGCTTATTTATATATATCCAATTTCATATTTATAAGTTATATATATTGAAATTTATACTATTAATAATACTGATTTTAATATTAATATTAATATTGACAATAATAATAAAAGTAATAATAACAATATAAATTCAACAACAAAATTATAACTTGATAATAAAATTTACTATACTAATATTACACATTATTAATTGAATATTTAACATTTTAATATATTACAATATAATTATTAATTATTTATTGAAATCATATATATATATATATATATATATATATATATATATTCAATTATTATATATATAATATTGTTTTAAATATTAAGTTTTATTATTTAGATAATTATATTAATTATTTATTTAAAACAATTAATTCAAGGTATACATTTGATTCTTTGTTACATTTAATCCTTTGTTAATGTTGTCAATTCATGTTCGAACCCATTTATATTCAATATACTCTACATATTCAAATAAAAGGTTTTGATTATTTTATGTTATCTTATAATAGTTCAGTAACATATTTAGTTTATTATAAATATAATTATTTACATATATAATCATTCATATGTACATTAAAGGTTCGTGAATCGTCGAGAACAGTCGAAGGTCAATTGAATATATGAACATCGTTTCAAAATTTTCTAGTCTCAACATTACATACTTTGCTTATCGTGTCGGAAACATATAAAGATTAAGTTTAAATTTGGTCGGAAATTCCCGGGTCGTCATAGTACCTACCCGTTAAAGAAATTTCGTCCCGAAATTTGAGTGAGGTGGTCATGGCTGACAATAGAAATGTTTTCATGTCGATTATGAGTTGATAAAATAAAATTTTATCACCATTGAGTAATATAGGTAAGATAATTCGATTATTCGAAAAGTACGAATGAAGCTATCATAAAAGAGTGAAATGTGTAAATGAATGTTCGACTTAAACGGTGACGTAGTCACGATTGATTTCTGGAATTTAAGGGATTTTAGAAGAAAATCTTGGAAATATTATAAGATCTGATTTCTTCGAAATATAAGGAAATTAGGATCTTCTTTGGTTAAATGCGATAATCTGTTTCGATTGTTCTGTCGGATATTTCACTATAAATCCACCCTCTTCGTTTCCTTATTCCCACAGCTCACACCTTTCATTCTTTCTCCCTTAATTCATATCTTAAAGCATTCGTCAATATGCTCCATCCAGTTCTGATTCTTGATATACTCCTAACTTTCGTATCTGTCGTTCTTCTCTTTCATCTACCGCCAGAGGAATCTATTCACTTCTACTATTACCTTGGGGTTATAGTGTTTTTCATTCTCCCGTGTCTTTATATTGCTATACGCATGGATACACACGGTTTGTAATTTCGGTGTTGTCATTGGACTTTATATTTTCCCTTATATCTCGGAGCTCTTTGCCTTTTTATTCTCTTCTCGACTCTAAGTACAATAAGTAATGGTCCAGAATTCGTAGTTATGAATTTCGGAATGAACATAGTTAATGTTCTAAGGAAGAAATTGTAATAGCCCGATTTTGATTTGTTAAATTACCAGAATATCCGGAAATATAGAACTATCGAGAAGATATATTCTTAATATGTTTGGAGATTGGGTAGAACGTAGGAGTCGTGTAACATGGCACATGATGACGTTATGGTCTGTGAATCATCACGTTCCATTAGAAACTCAGCATGACTTACTGTAATATAATCACGTTGATCAAGTGTCATTATATTATACTAACTCATGCATAAATTTCCAACACTACTTCAAAATCATTCATAATTCAAACTCGAATTTTAAAGAAATTTAGAAACTAAAGTAGTTTCCTTTATGATGTAATATAGATAGCACTAAGAGATAAATAATTTCGGAAGAGAATATTTATGAAAATATCTTCAAAAATATCGAAGATATTTATGATGATATTTTGGAATTTCTAAGTACGATGGTTGATGAAGAAAGATTTTCCGCAAGATTTTAACATGAGTACGGAGCAAGATATACGTTGAAGGTTTCATTGGATCCAGAATTACCCGGATTCTTTGAACATAGGGTATGGTCCTTGTATTTGTCCTTGGTCTCCTTCGTGGTTAGCTCAATCCGTTTTCCATTTCTCACTTTTCTGAGCTTTACCAACATACTATTCTTTATCATCATACTTTTAACTGTTAAAGTCATCAACAGTTTTCGCTGCTTTATTAGCTTTCTCAAAATTCAAAGAACTGATTCGTAGGCTAGAGTGCTTTTCAGAATTTCAGAATGAAGGATTATAATTCTAAGAGATAAAAGTTATATGTATACGTATAACTGTTGATGTAGTCATGCTGTGAGTTTTCAAAGTACTGATTGCTAATTCTTGGTAATTGGTATGACATTTCTCTTTACAAGATGTGGATGAGTAGGTGATAAGGTTTCAATGAATATAATAACCATTCAGGAAGTCAAAGATTAATGAAGTTGCTGGTAAGTTTTCTGCTAATGTGGTGGAATATAAACGGTTCTCCGGTAACGATGACGAAAAAGGAAATCGTATACATCAAGGTTATAATAAGACTAGTACGATTGAAAAGTCGAAGTTGACTTGCTGGAGCTGTGACAAAATTGGCTACTTTAGAGAGGTATTGTAAAGTTATTTTCGGTAATAACACGCCAATGGAGCTAACACAGATACATGTTAAACGTTTACTCAGGTTCCGAGTGTTTTTAGGTGCATAATTATATGCATCAATTTCTTCTTACGTAGATGAAGTGCGGTTGATTCATCCTCTCGATTGAGGTGTTTTCAAGAATTATGAAAGGTTTGAACGCAGATTGTAATCGTCAAGATACAAATGAGGTTTAAAATGAAATCAAGTGGCAAACTTGAAGAGATGTTTAGTTTCATATGTTATAATCAATATTTTCATTCATTTTAATTGTCCAATGCTATTAGTCCACAGTCGATAGTCCACATTTAACAGTCCAATAATTCATATATAGTTTAATATATAATATTCGAATTAATACGTATCGTGACCCGTGTACATGTCTCAGACTTGATCACAACTCAAACTATATATATTATTGTAGAATCAACCTCAACCCTGTATAGCTAACTCCAGCATTACTGCATATAGGGTGTCTATGGTTATTCCAAATAATATATATAGATGCGTCAATATGATATGTCAAAACCTTGTATACGTGTCCCGATATTTAAAGTGCGTAAAATAAATAACAGAAATTAAATGACGATAAATAAAATTGCGAGAATTAAAATTTCGATAAATAAAATGCGATAAATAAATTACGATAAATAAATTGCGATAAATAAAAGGTAATACGGAATTAACAGTTAGCTAGGAACAGTTAGCGTGGATTCTTAACAAAATTTCTCATAGTTAATTTGTTTGTTTCTAACAAATTTTATTTTGTCTAATGTTTTCTTCATTATGCCAGTTGTTGGATTCTGATAAATCAAAATCCAAATATGAATTTGAATAAAAATGGTTATTCTGCGGTGAACGGATACATATATCTGTGGATGTAAATAGGATAGTAAATGACCGTTGAATCAGATTCGAAGAATGTACAATGTAACTTATTAATGTGAAATCTAAATATTCCTCGGGTATTACCTACACGTTAAAATATTTTTACCATTAACAGTTTGTACGAAAGAATTTTTAATTACAATCTTTATGAGAATATATATACATATATATTTTCTTCAGATGAAATCATGGATTTAATGAGTCAATATGATATTAGACTCATTTGATTTACTGTTAGAACAAGGATATATAATCTCTAAAACATTAGAGATTACATAATTGTCATGTCGAACGAAGATAATTGATGTAGAACGATACGTAGTATGATGATTATAATCGAGGTACAGAATGAGATATTGAGGCGTGTGTTATTGATGGTACGGGTACTGTTACTGATGGTACTGTTGGTGTCACAACTCGGGCGCGAAATTCGTTGACTTCTTCTATTATACCAGGATGATTGTCGGTAGGAACGAGCGAATGAATAAGGTTTAGAATTTTAGATAGAATATAATCTTGGCGAGATATTCGGAAAATGAGTGTGAAAATGGTGTTGCAGATAGGTTCGCCGGTAAGTGCTTCAGGTTCTTCACCAAGAGGTGAATTCGGTTGACGGAAAGGATCACCTTCTTCTTGTCTCCAATGATTAAGTAGACTACGAACCTATCAGATGAATTGGGGATGGCTGATTGATTGATTCATTCTGGTGACACCGCTTTCGGAGCTTAGGTGAATATCCATGTCAGAATAGCTGTCGGAATAACTATCGGAATAGCTATCGAAATCTGAGGGACTCAAACTGGTTGAGGGATTCATCTCGTTCGATCAGATGAAGGATTTTTGATAAGAAATAGATTATAGGATGTAAATTAGTACCCTGCAATACATAGTTTACATATGCATATATAATACTAAAATCCCATAAGTTACGGAGGAATCTACGGAAAATGTCAGGCAAAGTTTACAATAACAGATATGCTATGAATTAGCAGATATGCTAAGATATGAATTTTTTCTATACACTAATCATGCAGTCAATGCAGTAAAACGCGTCTAGACTAAGAATGATAAGCAGGTAATTTCTGACAAGAAATGATAAGCAAAACTTTTGACATGCAGACACGGTCTTAGTCCAGACTCACTAACGCATCCTAACAACTATCAGTTAGACACACTAATGCAAGACCTGGTTCGCTAAGACCACCGCTCTGATACCAACTGAAACGACCCGTCCTAATCCATCCGGACGAAGTCCATATCGATTATAAATGATTCACAACAGTTGATTACATCACGAGGTACTCGACCTCTATATGATACACTTTACAAACATTGCATTCGTTTTCGAAAAGACAATATTTCATTACATCGAAATTTTATGGCAGGCATACCATTTCATAATATATCTAACCATAATTGACTTAATAATAATCTTGATGAACGCAATGACTCGAATGCAACGTCTTTTGAAATATGTCATGAATGACTCAAAGTAATAACTCTAAGATGAACAAATGCACAGCGGAAGATTTCTTTAATACCTGAGAATAAACATGCTTTAAAGTGTCAACCAAAAGGTTGGTGAGTTCATTAGTTTAACATAAATAATCATTTCCATCATTTTAATAGACCACAAGATTTCCGTTTCTCATAAATATACGTCCCATGCATAGAGACAAAAATATCATTCATATGGATTGAACACCTGGTAACCGACATTAACAAGATGCATATAATAATATCCCCTATCATTCTGGGAAATCCTTCGGACATGATATAAAACAACATCAAAGTACTAAAGCATCTGGTACTTTGGATGGGGTTCGTCGGGCCATAGATCTATCTTTAGGATTCGCGTCAATTAGTAGATCGGTTTACTAATTCTTAGGTTACCAAGCAAAAAGGGGCATATTCGGCTTCGATCATTCAACCATATAATGTAGTTTCGATTACTTGTGTCTATTTCGTAAAACATTTATAAAAAATTTGCGCATGTATTCTCAGCCCAAAAATATAAAGGGTAAAAAGGCAAATGAAACTCACCTAATATATTTTGTAGTTAAAATATATATGACAATATTGATCAACTGAACAATGCAGGGTTTGGCCTCGGATTCACGAACCTATATCAATTGTATATTTATTAATACATGTAATCGTAATCGAGCAAGTTTATATATATTATTATTAATAATATACTTTGTTATATTATATGTTATATAGATATAGATAGTTTAATATATTTAATTTATATATCTTATATAACTATTATTTAGCATTCTTTAATATGTTAATAATAAAAATCTATATTAGGGTTTATATAAGATATTTATGTATTAATTGGTACATTTTATATACATATATATATATATATATATATAGTTTAGTTAATATCATTTTAATAATAAAAATATAGTGATATGTAATATTAGTATTATTGCAGTGTATCTTTATATAAAAATATTTACTTGTAATAATACTAAAAATGATAAGAGTGATAGTCAAAATAATGATTTTAGGGCTTACATAATAATACTCGTGATAATAATATTACTTATGTCAATATTAACACTTCTATTATTTATAAAAAATATTAATACTAATATTTACGAAAATGATAATAATTTATATTACTTTCATAATAATAATAATAATAATAATAATAATAATAATAATAATAATAATAATAATAATAATAATAATAATAATCCTATTTGTGATTATAATACTTATATTAGAAATAACGATAATGATAATGCCCTTAGTTTGATTAATGATAACGACACTTCTAAAAATATTGATAATAATGATAATATTAATAATGTTAATAATATCAATGATGATAATACAAACAATGATATTCCTTAATAATACTAGTAGTAGTAATAATATCTAATAATAATACTACTAGTAACAATAATAATAATATTTGGTAGTCATAATCATACTCATAATAATAAGTGTTTATTAATAATAATACTAATAATTATAATACTACTCATAATAAATACAATCAAATTAATGATAATACAATTGATAATAATTATAACAATGATAATAATATTCATAATAATAATAATTAATAATACTAATAAATATAACATAATAAAAAAAAATCTACCTCCAAATAAGCTTTTTATAAAAAAAATGCCTCAAGCGAGGCTCGAACTCGCGACCTCTCGAATACCCGAACACCTCCCTAACCATCCAAGCCGTGACACTTTTCTGTTTTATATCAGGAACAAAAAATATACATATATATATACATACATATATATATATATATATATATATATATATATATATATATATATATATATATATATATATATATATATATATATATATATATATATATATAACCCAAATATTTTTAGTGATCTTCATCTTCTTCATATGTAAATCGACCCAAAAATCAACTAATCAAAACAACAACTTGATTTAACATCGAACGCGAAACAGAAACCATTTATACATGTGATATTAATTTATCAGACGTAAAACAAAATAAAAAAAATAAAAAAATATAGCAGCACCCCTGCCTGCTGCTCGACGAGTAGAAACAAAAAAAAAAATAAAAAATAAATGATTTCGAGTTTAAGGCATTTTGAGACCTTGATGTCTAAACAAAATATCTTTTAAATCACCAATAAAATGTACCGGAATCATCAATTCAACACAAATCGAAATAGAAATATCGGATTTAGTTCAAGGACAAAAGTTGACTTTTAAATGTAAAAATTTTGACTTCAGAATTCGACTTCAATTTGAGGAATTAGAACAAGAGATTTTGTAGATAGTTTAAGAAGATGATTTCAAGTACAACTGCATTTTTACTTTTTGAAATTTGACTCGACATTGAGCATTTGATTTTTACATTCAAGAATATGATATCGAGCCCTTTTAATTTCTTTAAACCTCTGATTCCTTCTTCCCATCGCAGCAGAGAGTAGCAGTGAGCAATTATTTTGATATGGTTTTGAATGATTGAAGCATAAATCACGGAATGATCGACTTGATTTTTGTAGGGTTGCTATGTAGATGGAGGTCATGAGCAAACAGAAAGCAGGAACAAAAAAATAAAAAAACTGATAAAGATGGGGAAACCAAACATACGCGTACTTATCTGTATTTTATATATCTGCTCTTTTTTATATATTAGTCTTAATATTAATAAACATATTAATAATATTACTACTTTTAATATTATAAATACAGATAATAAAATAATACTAATAACATAAAACTAATAATAGTACAATATTAATAATAATTACAGAAATAATAATAATAAGTAACCATAATAGTAATTATGAAAATGATAATAACAATATTATTATTGACAATAATAATAATATTAATTATATGATAATAATGATATAAGTATTAATAATATATAAGCTTATTTATATATATCTAATTTCATATTTATAAGTTATATATATTGAAATTTATACTATTAATAATACTACTTTTAATATTAATATTAATATTGACAATAATAATAAAAGTAATAATAACAATATAAATTCAACAACAAAATTATAACTTGATAATAAAATTTACTATACTAATATTACACATTATTAATTGAATATTTAACATTTTAATATATTACAATATAATTATTAATTATGTATTATATATATATATATATATATATATATATATATATATATTCAATTATTATATATATAATATTGTTTTAAATATTAAGTTTTATTATTTAGATAATTATATTAATTATTTATTTAAAATAATTAATTCAAGGTATACATTTGATTCTTTGTTACATTTAATCCTTTGTAAATGTTGTGAATTCATGTTCGAACCCATTTATATTCAATATACTCTACATATTCAAATAACATGTTTTGATTATTTTATGTTATCTTATAATAGTTCAGTAACATATTTAGTTTATTATAAATATAATTATTTACATATATAATCATTCATATGTACATTAAAGGTTCATGAATCGTCAAAAACAATCGAAGGTCAATTGAATATATGAACATCGTTTCAAAATTTTCTAGACTCAACATTACATACTTTGCTTATCGTGTCGGAAACATATAATGATTAAGTTTAAATTTGGTCAGAAATTCCCGGGTCGTCACAAAACCAATCTTCTGATGTTGAAATCTAGAAACCGACGACGTTACAAAATACAAATCATTCTGTGTCTGTGATACAAGACTGCACTTCTCAACCCGTTTAGAGAAAACACCTCCCTTTGGGTACCCGATATGTATGTTGTTGAATTTCGGTCCAAGTAATAAAGGTAAATAGAAACAAGTATGCATCCTAGACAAAATATGCTCACCTTGGGGGCTCACAAAACTATCCTTTGCTACCGAGTATAAATCGTAGTAGGAGAGACCTCAACCGTCTGTTGAGTTTCTGAACAATCATTTCTCAGTACATATTCAGTGATAAGTAGGTGACTACCCTCAACCGATGTAAATCTTTCCATGATTTCCTCATCATGATATTTACGCTTTGTTAGTGTGATCATCTTTATCTAGAATTAGGCCAATAAAGTCCACTAACACATTATCAGTCATCCTGTATTACTTGATTGTCACAACTTACATGTCAGTTCAGTATTGCAATCACTTCCCCATAACATAGAATAAGCAACTCATTTTCAGGCTTTTCAATTTTTATTGATTTTTCATTTTTCAATTTTTATTTGTTTTTCTGGTTTTTCCGATTTTTATGACTTTTTGATTTTCTCTGTACAAAAGCATAAAACTATCTAAAAACATAAGCAAACATACAGAAATATCATGAAATACTAACCTATCATGCAAATGACACGAGAACATGCAAAAGACCTGCAAATTACTATGCAAAGCTACACATATTATACAAGAAGTTTCAAGTTCTTCACAACTCAGTCTCTTGGTTAGGTTCCTCTATGTTAGGAACCTCAGTTTTAGGAACCACGTCAGTAAGCAATTTAATACCTATTTCCTTTAACAGAAAATCAAAGCGTGGTTTATCAAAAGCTTTTGTGAAGAGATCAGCCCTTTGGGCTGTAGTGTCTATCTGCACTACACCTATCAGCTTTTTCTCATAGCAATCTCTAATGAAATGGTATTCAATCCCTATATGTTTCGTTTTAGAATGATTTACGGGATTTTTAGTGACAGCTATGGCAGCAGTATTATCAACATAAATAGGAGTGTTAGAAATTTGCAAACCGTAGTCACGTAGTTGCTGTTGAATCCAGATAACCTGAGATGTACAGCTGGCCGCGGCAATGTATTCTGCTTCACAAGTGGACTGAGCCATTGCTGTCTGCTTCTTACACTACCAGGTAACTAGTTTGCTACCCAGAAATTGACAACCCCCTGATGTTGACTTAAAATCTTTCTTACAACCTCCATAGTCAGAATCACTATACGCTGTGAGATCAAAACCATCCTCACACAGATACCATAACCCTAAACTCGGTGTATCTTTCAAATACCTCAGAATCTTCTTAACCACCAACATATGATGAACATTAGGATTCGCCTGATAATGGGCACACAGATAAACGGTAAACATGATATCTGGTCGAGAAGCTATAAGATACATTAGAGAACCTATGATTGCCCTGTATAAAGTTTAGTCCACCGATACACCCTCACAATCAGGTGATATCCCATGATTCACTGACAACGGAGTCTTAGCTGGTCTTTCTGCTTCCATTTGAAACCTCTTCAAAATATCAGCAACATACTTGGTTTGATGCAAAAAGATGCCTTTATTCGTCTGAGCTACCTGCAGACCTAAGAAAAACTTTATCGTTCCCATTGAACTCATTTTGAACTTCTGCTGCATGACCTTCTCAAACTCATCAACCATTCCTTGATCTGTCGACCCGAAGATAATATCATCAACATAAACCTGCACTAACATAAGATGTTGTCCCTTCTTCTTGATGAAAAGCGTTTGATCAATGACACGTCTCCTAAAATCGTTTTCAAGCATATAGTTGGACAACGTTGCATACCATGCTCTCGGAGCTTGGTGAAGACCATAAAGTGCCTTTTCAAGTCGATAAACCTTTTTTGGGAAATGCGGGTCTTCGAAATCGGGTGGTTGTTCAACAAACACTCTTTCATTGATCTCTCCGTACAAAAATGCGCTTTTAACATCCATCTGAAAAACTTTAAATCCCATGAAAGATGCAAAGGCCAAGAAAATCTTAATAGTCTCCAGTCTCGCTACCAGAGCAAATACCTCATCATAGTCAATTTCAGGGATCTGTTGATATCCCTTCACCACCAATCTAGCTTTGTTTCTGATAACAACACCCTGTTCATCCTTCTTATTTTTCAAAACCCATCGAAGACCATAGGGTACAGAACCATGTGGTGGATTGACTAGCTTCTAAACCTTTAAATGTTTAAATTGTAACAGCTCCTCTTGCATTGCACTAACCCAATCGTCATACTTCAATGCCTCATAAGCATCTTTAGGTTCGATTTGACACACATAACATGAGTGAGCATGCACAAATATTCTTCCCGTCTTATTCAACGATGAATAAAAATCTGTTACCACATTCGCACTCTCTGTCTGAACATCTTCTGCTACTATTTAACTTACACTTGTCACGGGAACCTCTGATGTAGTCGGAACTCTAGATGTAGAAGCTTCATTAGACTTCGCTTGAGGAATACTAATGTGAGGAATGCCTCTTGAATCCACATAATAATCATCAAGATGTTTAGGTGGCAGAATAACACGATTGAATCTACGTACACCTCCCGCTTCAGTTGGCGGTTCAGTCACTGTTACAGTTAGTGGTTGATTATATAGATATTAAGATGTTCCTCTGTCAGTTGCGTTCGACTAACTTCCTCGTCATTGATAATGCTAAAAGCGAACATATATTTCATAGCATTATTCCTCAAGAAAGACAAGCTTTTAGTTGCAATTGTTCTATTTACAAGTGATATTCTTTTAAATAATAAAAGGTAAAGACAAAAGACAGATTTGACGAATTGAAGACGCAAAGGTCCAAAAAGCTCAAAAGTACAAAATACAATCAAAGAGGTTCCAATTATTGATAAGAAACGTCTCGAAATCACAAGAGTAAAAGATTCAAAACGCAAAGTACAAGATATTAAATTGTACGCAAGGACGTTCGAAAATCCGGAACCGGGACCAGAGTCAACTCTCAACGCTCGACGCAACGGACTAAAAATTACAAGTCAACTATGCATATGAATATAATATAATATATAATTAATTCTTAAAATTAATATATATATATTATATTATGTTTATAAAACGTCGGCACAAGGAAACAAGCAACATGTGAGCTCTCCCAGCTGGCCATGCGATCGCATGGCCAGGAAGAAGAAAGTCCATGCGATCGCATGGCATGAAAAGTCAGGCCACATCCCCTATAAATTCGCAGTTTGGTGAACGCAAAAAAATCTATCTTTTCTCTTCTCCATTCATACGTAATATTTATATTTATAATTTATATTTTAATTTTAATTTTAATTATAATTCTAATAATAAGGGTATGTTAGCGAATGTTGTAAGGGTGTAAGTCCCAATTCTGTCCGTGTAACGCTACGCTATTTTTAATCATTGTAAGTTATGTTCAACCTTTTTACATTAATGTCTCGTAGCTAAGTTATTATTATGCTTATTTAATCCGAAGTAATCATGATGTTGGGCTAAAAATATTAAAATTGGGTAATTGGGTTTTGTACCATAATTGGAGTTTACAAAAGAACGACATTTGTGGAAATTAGACTATGGGCTATTAATGGGCTTTATATTTGTTTAACTAAATGATAGTTTGTTAATGTTAATATAAAGATTTACAATTGGGCGTCCCTATAAATTATCATATACACTCGATCGGACACGATGGGCGGGGTATTTATATGTACGAATAATCGTTCATTTAACCGGACACGGGAATGGATTAACAGTCACTAGAATTATTAAAACAGGGGTGAAATTATGTACAAGGACACTTGGCATAATTGTTAACAAAGTATTAAAACCTTGGGTTACACTCAGTCGACATCCTGGTGTAATTATTAAACAAAGTATTAAAATCTTGTTACAGTTTAAGTCCCCAATTAGTTGGAATATTTAACTTCAGGTATAAGAATAATTTGACGAGGACACTCGCACTTTATATTTATGACTGATGGACTGTTATGGACAAAAACCAGACGGACATATTAAATAATCCAGGACAAAGGACAATTAACCCATGGGCATAAAACTAAAATCAAGACGTCAAACATTATGATTACGGAAGTTTAAATAAGCATAATTATTTTATTTCATATTTTATTTTCTTTATTTTATATTTAATTGCACTTCTAATTATCGCATTTTATTTATTGTTATTGTATTTAATTACACTTTAATTTTCGTACTTTTTAATTATCGCAAGTTTATTTTATCGCACTTTTATTTATCGAAATTTCATTATCGTTATTTACTTTACGCTTTAATTTAAGTCTTGTATTTATTTTTAATATTTTACATTTGGTTTTAACTGCGACTAAAGTTTTAAAATCGACAAACCGGTCATTAAACGGTAAAAACCCCCCTTTATAATAATAATATTACTTATATATATTTGTATTTTTATAAAAGTAAACTAATATAGCGTTAAGCTTTGTTTAAAGATTTTCCCTGTGGAACGAACCGGACTTACTAAAAACTACACTACTGTACGATTAGGTACACTGCCTATAAGCGTTGTAGCAAGGTTTAAGTATATCCATTCTATAAATAAATAAATATCTTGTGTAAAATTGTATCGTATTTAATAGTATTTCCTTATAAAATTTAATAGTATTTTATACCCCTTAGCTTTAACATCAAGTTATTTTTGGCGCCGCTGCCGGGGATTCGCTTAAAAGCCGGAAGCGCAACGCTAATATAAAAAAAAAAGATTTTTATTTTTAGTTTACTTTTATAAAAAAATACACTTTTGTAAAAATACGTTTTAATATATTCAAAAATATAAAAAAAATATATAAATATTTTTTTTAGAGTTTGTTAAATATTTAAGTTCTATAAAAGTTTTTTTATCTTTATTTTGTAAAAATATAATTTTTATTTAATTTATAAATATATTTTATAAATATATTATTCAGCAAAAAAAAAAAAAAAAAATTTAATTCGGCCTGTACTGTAGCAGCCCATTCTGTGGCCCGAAACCCTAGCCCATGTGATCGCATGGCTGGGCAACTTAGGACTCATGCGATCGCATGAGCCCGTCTGACACGCCATAGTTTACTGAACCAACATTTATTACGGGTATTATTATTTATTATTAATCTAAAACCCTATTTAGGGTTATATATTTTATAATTTAATTTAGTTTTTATATTTAATTTGTATTTTTATGTTTAATTAGTTTATTTAAATTGTAAAATTAATAGTTTTATAAAATAAATAATATAAAAATTGTAATTTTTATAAAAATTGTAATTTTTACAACTTTTTATATATTTTTATATTTTGTCCCTTTTTAATAGTTTTAGCGTAATATTTGTATTTTTCGCTCGTATTTATTTTTAATTCATAGTTTTGCCATAGTTATTTTTATTTCTAGATTTTTAGGCCTTGCCGTAAAATCCCTTAAGTACTTTTTCTTTAGATTAAGATTTAGGTGCTTTAGAATTTTGCGACGCCTTTATAAGTTTTAGTACCTTTTTAAGTTATTTCCATTTGGGATATAGTTTTACTTGTAAGCTTTAAGACGCAACTTTTAGTTTTAAATTTTTAGTTCCTTTTTAAGTTTAGACGCGCTATTTTCTTATTTCTCGACGCCTTTTACCTATGTATCAATTATCATTCCAATTAGTAATCTCAATTTGCGATTATAATTTTAAGTTAGTGGTAGTAATAAGGTTGGGTTAGGCAAATGTTTTAAAGTTTTATAAGTCACTCTTTTTATTTCTTATTTTTCAACACCTTTTCTTTTCTTTTTCGACCTTTTTCCGACGCACTCTTTTTCTTTCTTATTTCTCGCTATTCTAGTTTTTAGGACATAGATTTTTATTCTACTTCTTATCTAAATTTCTTAAAATTACGAAAATTTATTTAAGTGGTTAAATTGATAGACATCAAAATTTTCTGGTTCGTAGTAATAGTTGGATTTGTACGTGGACCGGGTTATTGGAGCCAAACAGTCCTCAATTATATTGAGACCAAACGAATCCTGCCCCTCTGCTGCATCTTTTGGCTATTCGAAACGTGGGCAAAATCAGAAAAGTCTATTAAATGGATAACTTATATAATTTTTCTTTCCTTTTAAAAACTAATAGGATATTCAGTGAATGCACCGAGCAAGACGTTCACCACCTTTTGTACGTTCACCACCTGTAACTAGATCAAGACATTTAGCAAATATTACCGCCGTCGATTTTTCTTTAGAATCTTCATCCAGTAGACCAAGTACTCCAGTTCAAATTTCCGATAATCCATTTTTTGAACCCGACCTCACAATTGAGAATCCGGAGAATATTCAGGGACGATTCATAGATCCTGAACCACTAAACTTTCCTCCAGAACCACCAATCATTCAAACAGAGATTGTTGAGGAACGAACCATTAAATCAGAATCCTCCAGTGATTCCGATTCAACAAATTCAATTATGGAGAATCTGGAACCTTTAAGTATGGAAGACCGAATGAGAGCTAAACGCACTGGCCAAGGTCACGCAATTACTCATCCAGACATTAATGCGCCAGATTATGAAATCAAAGGACAAATTCTACACATGGTGACTAATCAATGCCAATTTAGTGGTGCGCCGAAGGAAGATCCAAATGAACATCTACGTACCTTTAATAGGATCTGCACACTATTTAAAATCCGAGAAGTTGAGGATGAACAGATGATGTGGTAGCGGAGTGTATATAAAATAGCTATTAATTTTAGCAGGAAATACTATTAAATACGATACAATTTTACACAAGATATTTATTTATTTAGAGAATGGATATACTTAAACCTTGCTACAACACTTATAGGCAGTGTACCTAATCGTACAGTAGTGTAGTTTTTAGTAAGTCCGGTTCGTTCCACAGGGAAATCTTTAAACAAAGCTTAACGCTATATTAGTTTACTTTTATAAAAATACAAATATATATATATAAGTAATATTATTATTATAAAGGGGGGTTTTTACCGTTTAATGACCGGTTTGTCGATTTTAAAACTTTAGTCGCAGCTAAAACCAAATGTAAAATAATAAATAAATACAAGACTTAATTTAAAGCGTAAAGTAAATAACGATAATGAAATTGCGAATAATAAAAGTGCGATAAAATACAATAACAATACAAATGCGATAATTAGAAGTGCAATTAAATATAAAATAAAGGAAATTAAATATGAAATAAAAGAATTATGCTTATTTAAACTTCCGTAATCATGATGTTTGACGTTTTGATTTTAGTTTTATGCCCATGGGTTAATTGTCCTTTGTCCTGGATTATTTAATATGTTCGTCTGGTTTTTGTCCATAACAGTCCATCAGTCATAAATATAAAGTGCGAGTATCCTCGTCAAATTATCCTTATACCCGAAGTTAAATATTCCAACTAATTGGGGACTTAAACTGTAACAAGATTTTAATACTTTGTTTAATAATTACACCAGGATGTCGACTGAGTGTAACCCAAGGTTTTAATATTTTGTTATCAATTAATGCCAAGTGTCCTTTTTCATAATTTCACCCATGTTTTAATTATTCTAGTGGCTATTAATCCATTCCCGTGTCCGGTTAAATGAACGATTATTTGTACATATAAATACCCCGCCCATCGTATCCGATCGAGTGTAAATGGTTATTTATAGGGACACCCAATTGTAAATCTTTATATTAACATTAAAAAACTATCATTTAGTTAAACAAATATAAAGCCCATTAATAGCCCATAGTCTAATTTCCACAAGTGTCGTTCTTTTGTCCAAACCCCAATTATGGTACAAAGCCCAATTACCCAATTTTAGTAATTAGCCCAACATCATGATTACTTCGGATTAAATAAGCATAATAATAACTTAGCTACGAGACATTAAATTAAAAAGTTTGAACATAACTTACAATGATTAAAAATAGCGTAGCGTTACACGGACAGAATTTCGACTTACACCCTTACAATATTCGCTAACATACCCTTATTATTAGGATTAAAATTAAAATTAAAATTAAAATTAAAATTATAAATATATATTACGTATATATTGAGAGAGAGATGGATATATGTTATGAAAAATGATCAGAATTCGGTTGGCTTTATAGGGAATTGAGTTCAGGTATACTCCGCGACTCGCGGCATTTTTTGCCTTCAAACTCCGCGAGTCGCGGAGTTTGAAAATACAGCTCACTCCATCTTGGAGTCTTTCTTGCCGATGGTTTATTTTATTTATATAATATATAAATAATTATAAGAATTATTTAAATATTATATTATATTTATGTGCATAGTTGACTTGTAATTTTTAGTCCGTTGCGTCGAGCGTTGAGAGTTGACTCTGGTCCCGGTTCCGGATTTTCGAACGTCCTTGCGTACAATTTAATATCTTGTACTTTGCGTTTTGAATCTTGTACTCTTGTAATTTCGAGACGTTTCTTATCAATAATTGGAACCTCTTTGATTGTCTTTTGTACTTTTGAGCTTTTTGGTCGTTTGCGTCTTCAATTCGTCGAATCTGTCTTTAGTCTTCACCTTTTATTATTTAAACGAATATCACTTGTAAATAGAACAATTGCAACTAAAAGCTTGTCTTTCTTGTGGAATAATGCTATGAAATATATGTTCATTTTTAGCATTATCAAATATTCCCACACTTAAACGTTGCATGTCCTCAAGCAATATCGTCTTGAAATACTAGAATCACTTCTTTATTCTTCACACTTTGTACCTCAGTGATTTCTATACGGCGGTATAAATAATGGTAGTAACGATATGGTTTACAGTACCACATGACTATAAAAATTTAGATCCATTAAGGAAATTGGATCTTTATGAAAACATTTGATCTTTTGAAAATTAAATCTAGTTTTTACCCTAGATAAGTTTTCTGGAATAACCCTTCACCGGTGTTTGCAAAATATTTTTGTGGGTTTGGTGGGTTTCAGATTTGGAAATTTTAGCTCAAAACTTATGGTTTTGTGTCACCCACTTGCTAACCTTGTATTTGGAAAGCAACACGTCCAGTTTACTTATCCCGTATATTACCTTTCGGGAAACTACCGTCCGGTTGTAAAGGAAAGCGTTGAACAAGCAACTGTTAAGGCAATGTCCCCTGACATGCTTTTAATTATGGTCTATAACGTGTCGGACGCAATTACTATCCTTGGTAGGAGCAATAGTAAAGCTCATCCTTATAATTTTTCGGTCTGGCACAAGGTCCTGTCTTTGACCATGCTATGCAACCACCGTTCTTACGGTTGACACCCGATTTGGTTCAGGTGACCTAATGAATTCCAAGTGAATTCCTAGGATTTTACGTTCAATGGTAATGAACGCATTGAAAATAGGGTTTTCAGAAAACAAATCGGTTTGTAATTTTGATCAAAATATTTTCTCGTTTAAGCTCGAGTTTAGATATCATTGAATTCCATGAGTTTGAATTCTCAATCTTTAAGGTCAATCTCTAGGATTGAGTAATATCAGGCTTAAAAGCTGATTTTTAATCTTGAAGGAGATTATCCTTTCTGGGGATCTGATTCATTAGTCTTATCCAGCTAATTTGCACGGTGCCCCCCATTGTACGAGATAAATCGTTCTCATGGTTAGGATAAATCTGACCACTTGGCGACCCTGTTTAATGCTGAGGTCCGTGGATTTCCTGCTGATTTTAGTGATGACTTTTCTAGATTTTTCGTCAACCTACAGCTGGTCTGGACGACAACTTCTTGACCTAAATCAAGAAGCGCGTGTCTTTTTCGGAAGACTTTACTTCCTTTTAATGATGGAATTGATTCATCGTGTAGATCCATCTTTCTTACAGTAAATCAGGTAAAACTTTTTAGTTTAGTCCAAATCAAAAGTATTTTCAGTTATTTGTACAAAAATATGTGATATATGTTTTGAATAACTTGGAGAATTTTCCCACACTTGGCTTTTATTTTCCTTTTTTATTGTCCTCTATTCCATTTTAAATGAATTTTAACATTTTGGTTTGTTTCTCAATTTATGTCATTTCTGAGGTAACAATAATTTCGGTGTTAAAACCTAGTTTTATCGTTCATAAATATGTATAAACATGATTTTGAGTTCATTTAATTGAAAATTTTGAAAAATTTTACTAGAATTGGGTAGTCAGTATATAAGACTAGGGCTGTTCTTTATTATCAGAGAGCACTAGATTCTAATACAACTACTGCTTTACTAGTATTTTTAATGGTAACCAAGTGTTTAAGATAAAAATTATAAAATCCGAAAGAATTTAACCCCTTCCCACACTTAAGATCTTGCAATGCCCTCATTTGCAAGAAATCAGTAACAATTTAAATTATTGAGGGTGATTTGTGTGAAAATGATTAAATTTTACCAAAGTTTCCAAACATATTTGTGTTTGTTTGCTGAATGATAAATGGTGAACATCATTTGTTCATTCCGTCTTGTTATTATTTCACATATATTTTGCATCTTGTCGTCAAAATTAGTTGCTTTTGCTGAACTTAATGCCAGTCTTTGAAAATGCGTTGTTTTACCCTGTTGTGTACATAAGATAAAATGCAAACATATATTCATATTTTTGAAGTTTGGTATATTACCCCACATTCAAAAATTATTAAAATCTAAGAATAAAAGTTAGAAAATTATAAAAACTATTACAATATTAACATAAGTATTAAACGTATCAACATTACAAATTACAAAATAAATAAAACTAAATAGACTAGGGATGATACTGATACCAATAGGGGTTCCAAGCATAACCATAGGTGCTATAGAATGCTTCGGCAGGGTTATACGTAGGATACGGTGGCTACATCTCTATAGACCAGGGAGGGAATATGGGTTTTGGAGTAGGAATATAGTTTCTACCTATATGTTGGCAATGAGCTATGATTTGGTTTTGATGAACTTGCCAATCTTCAAATGCTCTCTGTCTAGCATTTTCGTACTCCTGTGCAGCTATAAACCTTTGCATTTCTTGCATTTCATTTCCCCCTCCTACATTACCTTGCTGTTGGTTTCTCTCAACCTGTGGATGTCTACCATGGTATTGTACTGCGGCGTTATTTCGCCTCTTCAAAACTTTCGCACCATGGTATACATTTAAACCTATAGTATCGCGGGGTTCTGGTTCTTCGACTAATAATCCCCCCCGACTTATATCCACACCGAGATATTCAGCAATCAAAGTAATAAAAATACCACCTCCTATTATGCTATGCGGTCTCATCCCCCTAACCATAGCTGATAAATAATAACCCACACAATAAGGTATACTTACAGCGCTTTGTGGGTCTCGAATACATATATGGTAAAACAAATCCTGTTCATTTATCTTTTCCTTGTTGTTACCTCTTTGTGTATTCGAATTAGCTAAAAACCTATGAATCACTCTTAATTCAGCTCTATCTATATCCAAATAAGAGTAATTTCCCCCTTTGAATCGGTGATGGCTTGTCATTTGACTCCATACACCATGTGTATCAAAATTTTCATCTATCTTTCTACCATTTAGTATCAACCCTCTACAATCGGCAGATGCTAACTCCTCAGGCATATATATACGTAAAGCCTGAGCCATGTCTAGTAAAGACATGTGGCGCATCGAACCTCCTAACAAAAATCTAATAAAAGATCGATCGGTTAAACTAGCTACCCGATCATTTAATTCTATACTACACAACAATTCTTCACACCATACTTTATATACAGGTCTACGCATGGTGAATAAACGTACCCAGTCATTAAAAGTAGAATTACCATACCTCTGTGCAAGTAATTCCCTAATTGGCCCGGCCAATTCTACAGCTTCTAATGGTCCCCATTCTATGACCCTAGGTACCTCAACAACTTTAGAATGAAGAGTATGCAAACCCCTTTGGTATTTTGGATAATCTATCCAAAGTCTGTCAAATCTTAGGTTCGGGTGCAAATCTTCCAAGTGCATATCAGAAAATGTCATGACTGGATGAGGTATATCTTGCTTGTAGTAGTTATCCACCTCCTGTTGTTCCGCATTCTCAGCAAGAGCATTGCGAGCTTGGGATGAAGATTCACCCCTTTCAGTCTGCAAAACACATCAAACACAATTTTTGTGCATCCAAATATGCATTAGTGTCAGCAAAATCATCAATCAAAATAATTACAATGACATGATCAATTTATATCAAACTTAAGCTCATTTTCACATTTTTATCAAATCTACACTTTTTCAAATAAGCATATACGAAAATGTTTGCCAAGTTCATAAGCATTCAACTCAAATAACATGTTAAAATAATCATTATTGGTAATTAAACAAGTTTCAAATGGCATTATCTCTCAAAAATCAAGTTCATGAATTTTACACTTGAAAAAGTCCACTTTAATTCTCAAAATCATGTTTAGGCTCAAAGTTTGGATCATTTAACTACCTAAACATGTTACACTACTTAATTTAGCAACAATTCATGACAAAAATCGGTCATAACCTGTTTATATCAAAAAGCCCCAAATTTGCTCAAGAACACAAACCCTAGATTACTCAAAATTTGAAGTTTAAGGCTTCTAATCATGTTAAATAGCATCAATCTAGGTTATACAAGAATAATACATAAACAATTTAAGCATAATTACACTAAAAAGCATCAAAATTAAATTGGGGAAAAAATTGCTCAAGAACACTAATTTTCGGATTAAATGGTGTTTAGGTGTAGAAATTTATCGTTTTTCTTGAGTAATTCCTTGATAGCATCCTTCTCAACATGATTTTAGTAAAAGATTTGATGATTAACGGTTAAAAATTGTGATTTTGGGGGTTTTTTTTCGTGTATTTTCGGCAGTATTTTCGCAGTTTTTGGTTTTGTGGTGTGTGGTTTGATCAGTTCTGCGTTTATATTTTTTTTTTATTTTGGTCCTCCCGCGAGTCACGGGGTTTAAAACTTCAAACACCGCGAGTCGCGGAGTTTTTTTTTTTTTTTTACATCTTATACTAATTAAAACAATTAAGTAATTAATTTTAAAATTTTGTTTCCCTTGTTATTTAGGACGAGGTCGTTTCGGATCGATGTCCTAGTCCATCCTTCGACAAAATTTTAAAATTTGTCTTTTTGTAGCGATTGTTTTAAAAGCTAAGATTTTTGGGTTTTTTTTTAATGTTTTTGGCATACTTTAATTCAATAAGATTAAAAATAATGATAATAAAAGTTCTCGTCCCTCCCTCGGGTAAAGCAATTTCGGTTCAAAGACCTAGTCTTCAACTTACGACGAATTTTTAAAAATCATATTTTTAACTTAATGAGATAAAGTAAATTTTTGTTTTTAAATTCACACAATTTAAATATAAAATTCAAAATTAATATTAAAAATTCACACTAAACTTAAAATTTAAAATGCATAAAATTAAAAATTCAAATTTTAAAAATTAAAAATTCACACCAAACTTAATTTAAAAATTCATATTATAAATTCACACCAAATTTATATTAATTTTTCAAATATTTACAATTTTAAAAATATTGTTTTTACATAGTTTACAATATTAATTTAAGATTTATATATTAATTTTAAAAACATGGTAAAAATAAAATTAAAAATCTTTTTGGCTTTTTATCCCACTTTAATCAATAAAATATTATCAAAAATATGCGCCCCTCTTTTCGGTAAAGTAATTTCGGTTCCAAGACCTAATTTAACTCATGACGAATTTTTGAAATATTTTGGGTTGATTGATTAAAAATATTTATACCTTAAGAATAAACGTTAAATTTCGCAGTGATGTAATAAATTTTTTGTATGATATCAATAATTTCGGTCGCCAAACCTAATTTTATTCAATACCAATTTAATACTTTATAGCGAACAAATTAGCGTTTATTATCAAAAGGTTAAAAATAAAAATAAAAAATAAAAAAAAACTGTACAGACATACCTTTGAAATAGATTTCTTAGTTATACGATCTATCCCTTTCATAAGATAGTCGGTTTAATTGGTTTTCCATGGCTACATAGGCGTAACCTCGAGCATTCAGTGTCTTTTCTTCTAAACATATGAACGGTCCGTCTCTGCATAAAGTAACAAATTCGGTGTTTGAATAGGTTTGATTATTTGAACATTTACCTCCATGTGACCATTTTCCGCATTTGTGACATCTTTCTAGGTGTCGTGCTCTTCTTTTCGCTGCAGATTTTGATTTTCCTTTACCAAATTGTAACTTATTATCTTCGCATCTGGATTCTTTTCTTACTCCGTCCATTCTTTCTCTGATTACTGATACTATTTCACTCGGTAGTGTGTCATTATTACGTTTAGTGATCAAAGCGTGTAGCATTAGACCATGGTTTAGTTCACAGGCAGTCTTCATTTTGTAAAAACCTAAAAAAAAATAAAAATTCAGAATGGGGGGAGAAGACTAGTTCTTTAGGGTCTGCTAGGGAAAGACCATTCGGGTTCCATTTTCGAGAACTACACGAAAACAGACAATCTAACTCTAACAGAAATACATAAACCCCTTGATTCTCCCCACACTTAGTTAGCTGTGGTATCGAAATTGTGATTAACTTCGTTGTCAACTTCCATCGGACCATGTATGTAATGTTTAACTCTGTGACCATTAACTTTAAATTCAATCCCATTTGAATTTATTAATTCTATCGTTCCGTATGGGAAAACTCTTTTGACTATGAATGGTCCAGACCATCTTGATTTCAATTTTCCAGGAAATAGCTTGAATCGTGAATTGAAAAGAAGAACTCTGTCTCCTTCCTTAAATTCTTTTAAACTTCTGATTCTTTTATCATGCCATTTCTTCATTCTTTCTTTATAGATTAACGAATTTTCGTATGCTTCATGTCTTAATTCTTCTAATTCGTTTAGTTGACTTAATCGTAGACGTCCGGCTTCATGTAAATCAAGATAACATGTCTTCAAAGCCCAAAATGCTTTGTGTTCAATTTCTACTGGAAGATGACATGCTTTTCCATAAACAAGTCAAAAAGGTGTGTGGTTCCAATTGGAGTTTTGTAGGCTGTTCTAAAAGCCCAGAGTGCATCCTCCAATTTAATGGACCATTCCTTCGGATTTGATCCTACGGTTTTCTCTAGCATACGTTTTAAAGCTCGGTTGGTATTTTCAACTTGTCCACTTGTTTGTGGATGATATGCGATGGAGATTTTATGAGTTACTCCATATCTTTTAAGAACTTTCTCAAGTTGATTATTACAGAAATGAGTGCCCCGATCACTTATTAAAACTTTCGGTGTTCCAAACCTTGCAAAAAGACGTTTTAAAAAGTTGACTACAACTCGTGCATCGTTAGTTGGGAGAGCTTGTGCTTCCGCCCATTTAGATACATAATCAATGGCTACGAGTATATATAGACTATTATGAGATTTTGGAAATGGACCCATAAATTCAATACCCCAAATGTCAAATACTTCACATACTTGAATGACATTTTGTGGCATTTCATTACGTTGACTTATTTTTCCGGCCCTTTGACAAGCATCACAGGATTTGCAAAGAAGGTGTGAGTCTTTGTAAATTGTAGGCCAATAGAATCCAGCATCATAAACTTTTCTTGCTATTAGTTGAGGCCCATAATGCCCTCCTGTTGGTCCTGTGTGATAATGTTTTAATATTTTACTAGCTTCATCTCCAAATACACATCGGCGTATTATTCCATCGGGACAACTTTTAAACAAATGTGGATCTTCCCAAAAATAGTGTTTTATATCACTGAAGAATTTCTTTCGTCTTTGGTACGATAATCCTTTTTCAAGGAATCCACAAACTAAATAGTTTGCATAGTCTACAAACCATGGTATTTCATTATAATCTATCTTTAATAGATATATTCATCAGGAAAGTTGTCTTGTATGGCCGATTCATTTAGAACTTCTAATTCGGGAGTTTCAAGACGAGAAAGATGATCCGCGTCGAGATTTTATGCTCCTCTTTTATCTCGGATTTCAATATCAAACTCTTGTAAGAGTAAGATCCAACGGATTAATCTTGGTTTAGCATCTTGTTTTGAAAATAGGTATCTAAGAGCAGAATGGTCGGTATAGACCACCGTTTTTGCTAGAACGAGATATGATCGAAATTTGTCAAAAGCAAAGACAATAGCAAGGAGTTCTTTTTCAGTAGTTGTATAGTTCGTTTGTGCTCCTTGTAACGTCTTACTAGCATAATATATAGGTTGAAATCGTTTTTCAATCCTTTGTCCTAAAACGGCTCCCATTGCAAAATCACTTGCATCGCACATTAGTTCAAATGGTAGATTCCAATTTGGTGTTATCATGATCGGCGCATTAGTGAGTTTCTCTTTAAGAATATTAAAAGATTTGATACACTCATCTGAAAAGATGAATGGAGCATCCTTTTCTAGGAGTTTATTCATAGGAGTGGCAATTTTAGAAAAAAAATTTATGAAACGTCGGTAAAAATCGGCATGCCCTAGAAAACTCCTAACTCCTCTAACATTGGTGGGATGTGGAAGTTTAGCAATTACATCTACTTTAGCTCTATCCACTTCAATTCCTTCTTTTAAAATTTTATGACCAAGAACGATGCCTTCTTTAACCATGAAATGGCATTTCTCCCAATTAAGTACTAGATTTGATTGTTCGCATCTAATAAGCATTCGTTCAAGATTAGCTAGACATGTTTCAAATGTATCACCGAAGACTGAAAAGTCATCCATGAAAACTTCCATGCATTCTTCTATCATGTCGTGAAAAATCGCCATCATACACCTTTGAAAGGTTGCAGGGGCGTTGCAAAGTCCAAATGGCATGCGTTTGTAAGCAAAAGTACCATAAGGGCACGTGAATGTGGTTTTCTCTTGGTCCTCGGGTGCTATTGGAATTTGAAAATATCCGGAAAATCCATCTAGAAAACAATAGTAACTATTTCCGGCTAATCTTTCCAACATTTGATCTATGAAAGGTAAGGGAAAGTGATCTTTTCTGGTGGCGTCATTTAATTTTCTATAATCAATACATACACGCCATCCTGTTACAGTCCTAGTAGGAATAAGCTCATTTTTCTCATTTGTAATGACAGTCATGCCACCCTTCTTAGGCACGCATTGAACTGGGCTTACCCACGGACTATCAGAAATTGGATAAATTAGACCTGCATCTAGCAGTTTAATGATCTCTTTCTTAACTACATCTTGCATATTAAGATTTAGTCTTCGTTAGCGTTGCACATACGTTTTATGGCCTTCTTCCATAAGGATTTTATGTGTGCAATACGAAGGACTTATTCCTTTAATATCATGAATCTTCCATGCAATGGCTGGTTTATGAGCTTTCAACACAGAAATGAGTTGTGATTTCTCATTTTTAGTAAGAGAAGATGATATTATGTAAGACCCAAATATTTATCTTGCATACTCGTGTACTTATAACATTCGAGATTGGGTTTCGTTGGCTATTTATGGGAGTTAAAATGCAAAAGAATCTGTTTCAGTTATGTCGCGCGCCGCGCGGGGATTTGGCGCGCCGCGCCGTTTGCTGCTGACAGAATCCCTTGTTTTTAATTGGTTTAAATGAAGGGCAAATGGGTAATTTCACTTGAGGCCGGATTTGTGAGGCTTATGAGCTAGTTTGGATCAGTTTTGGATCCCATTCACATCCACTCATCATCTTCATCCATTTTTAGAGAGAGAGTAAGAGTTTAGAGAGAGATTGGAGGTTTTGGTGAGGAAGAAGCTCGAATCGTTCAAAGTCTCGGGTTTTAAAGTTGTTCCTTTCGTTCTCGGCTACACGGTGATAGTATTGGTAAGCTCAAACTCCGAATTTCAATTATCTAATTTGATATTCAAGTTAGGGTTTTGAGTTAATTAGTTGTAAAACCCTTTTATGTGATGAAATGGGTTTAGTGAAGCTAGTAATCGGGTTTGTTGTTAATTGTTGGTGGATTTTGGGTTTGGTGAACTAATTGGCCATGTTTAGAACTTTAATTTGAGTTTAATCACTTAAGTTAGTGATTATGGAAGTGTCGAAACCCATTTAGGGTATTTGGTTGACTAATTGTGACTTTGGGTCAAATTAGGGTTTGGTGGTGATTATGACCCATTTGGTGATTTAATGATGTTTATAAACTTAAAATGGATTAAGTTGAAGTATAGAACCGAGTTAAATGTGTTTAGGTGTCAAAACTTGTAAAGGATGAGATTTTGACCTTTATGGGTCAAAATTAGGGTTTAAGTGTCAAAATGGGTATGACACGTGTTTAACACTTGAGTTCGAGTTTAATTGACATATTGGGACCATTCTCACTTGTGTTAGTGATCATGGGTTAGTTTGGGCACGGTTTGTGCTTGGAAGTGCATTTGGGTCGAAATTGCACTAATGGTTGAATTGGGTTGAATTGTGAATCCACTCTAAGTGTAATGTTGTAATTGTGATAATGGATTAGGTATTTCCCATTGGCGACTTGCGGATTACTTGGAAGCACTCTTCAAGACTTCAAGGTGAGTGATATTATCCTATGTACATATGTATGTGTAGGATGGGTGCGGGTCGGGTGAAGTGATTCTCGGCTATAGAGCTCACTTCACATATAGATGGATTTGATGGACTTTTGTATGAGTCCAATTGGCACGGTTGTGCGTTTTGGTTGACCATCTTTGGCGAAGTACGCGTTCGCGTGTACATTATCACACGTGGTTGTGATGTGGTTGATATAACCCCAATGGCGAAGGGTATAATATTGAGAAGTGAATCGCGTGTGTATTCGGATTCACGATGAGGCGTGTGGTTTCGGTCATCTTATTGTATTGTGGAAATGAATCTCGTGTAGTTCGGATTCATGGTGACTCGTGTAGTTCGGTCATCTTATTGAGGTAGTAATCTCGTGTGGTTTCGGATTACTAAGGCTCGTGTAGTTCGGCCAACCTCGATGTTGTGAAGATAGTAATCTCGTGTGGTTTCGGATTACTAAGGCTCGTGTAGTTCGGCCAATCTTCATTGTGGTATTTGGTTCTCGGTATTGGGTTAAGGTGTTAACCTTGTTCGTTTATATTGTTATATATTAATGTATTGTTGTGTTGTAGCTAACCCTCCGGGTGTAGCTATTTGGCGTTGTTCACATCGTCGTTGGTGAACTTATATTGTTATTGTATCTTTAGCTCGTTGCTTAGAGATCGTACGGTATGCTTAGTGTAGTGCCTTATATGGATGCCTCGGTATGCGGTATTTGTTATTTTGTGGCGTGTCCATTTTATACATATATATGTATGTAGTATATTATCATTCACTAAGCGTTAGCTTACCCTCTCGTTGTTGACTCTTTTTATAGATTGCATGCGGATGGTGGCTCGGGTAAGCGCGAGGATTAGAGGACTTGCATAGTTTGCGTAGAAGGCTTGCTTTTGGATTTATTAGGATTGGGTAGCGTGTCCCCAATCGCCATGCTCGACTTTGTTTTGTATTAAAAGTCTTATGGTCGAAAATTGTATTTTGGTACTTAAGGGGTAATTTGGGTCAATGTGGGCCCCGCTTCGTAAACTCAATTTTATTAATTAAACGTGCTAGTTTTATATATATGAATTTATGGTTAAAAGCGTTTTGGCTAAAAATGTCGGGAACTAGTCAAACATTTTCGTTAAATTGACTTCCGGGGACAGCGGGCTGTCCAGGTGGTTTGGCGCGCCGCGCACCCACCTGGCGCGCCGCGCAAATGATCTGCACCAGAATTTTTTTTTGTGTTGTGAAATTTAACGGGAATTGTCGTGGTTTGGTTTGGGTTGTTACAAGTGGTATCAGAGCATGGTCTAAGGGATTTAGGTGACTTGAGATAGGTGCCTAGACTTAGACTTGTGTGTGCTTAAATTGTTGCGGGACTTGTAGGATTACGGGTCGGAATGGGTTTGGTTAGTGCCTTGGCTATAGGTTGACTAACGTTTATATTAGTAATGCGGATATTATTAATATGTTGTTGTGTTGTGATAATAATTCTCGCGTGTGTTTGTACTGCGTAGAATTTTGGTTGTGTTTGTGTATATCATCGAGCGAGACGGTCGTTGTACTAACGAGTCGATGCGGCATGTGTGCGTAATAAGAACTTGCAAACCTTATTACGGGTGCAAATCGTGTCTAACAAGTGATGTACGATGAGTGTTTAGCAAGATGGGGCTGTGTCGTGCGTACGGTTTTACACGTTCGTGGACTAATCGTTTTGCATTCTTTAGAATGGCGATGCGAAACGAGATCGAGACGAATGACGAGGAGTTTAATACTAGAGTTGCGGCCGCCGTTGCGGAGCAAATGGGTGCGTTAGAAGAAAGAATGGAAAGGAGGTATTCCGAGCTTCAAAGTAGTGGTGAAATGGAGCGTTATCTTAAGAGCTTCATGAGGACTAAACCCCCGATGTACGACGGGAAACCGGATCCTTTGGTGAGCACAACATGGATTTCGGATGTCGAAGGGTGTTTTCGTACTATTGATTGCCCTCCCGAGAGGAAGACGAGACTCGCTACGAGTTTGTTGCGGGGTAGGGCAAGGGATTGGTTGGATGGTAAGATTGATCTTGTCGGTGGTGAGACGTTTATGGCCTTATCATGGGACGAGTTTAAGGAAGAATTCTTTGAGGAGTTCCGGACTTCGGCCGATTTGTGGGAATTGCGTAATGAGTTGCGAAATTTGCGACAAGGATCTATGGATTTGAGTACTCTTAAGACGACCTTTATGGCGAAGGCTCGTTTTTGTCCGGAGTATTTGGGGAATGATCGTTTGTTAATGGGGGATTTCTATCGGACCTTGAATGATGACTTGAAGGGTAAGATTAGTCGGGGTCAAGCGAAATCGTTTTCGGAATTATTCGACTTGGCTAGAGGTTTCGAGTCGTATTCACGATCGAAGAGGGGTGAATCTTCAAGTGAGAGAAGAGTTGTTTCTTATGGTGCTCCGAGTAAGAGGACTAAGGGTCCGAGTGTGAGCACGGGTGGTACGCGAACGGGTATATCGGATTCTAGTGCGGCTAGATGTTACAATTGTGGCGTGAGGGGTCACAAGTCTTGGGAATGTTCGGTACCAAAGGGTGATGGTATGGTGTGCTTCAATTGCCAAAAAGAAGGACATCGTAAGTCGGAATGTCCCAAGTTAGCGGGGACGGGTGCGGCCAGGAGACGTTAAGGTACGTTTAATTTTGATAAATATGTCTTTTGATTATTTATTAAATGCCGTTTGAGTTTGAGTTGCGTGCCTTTGTTGTGCATGTTACGCTATGGGTGACGTTCCTAATGGAAGTACCCTAAGGTGATGTTTGATTGTCGGGCGAAGGGCGTAAGACTTGGTGCAACCAAGCATTCCTTAGTATTTGGGGTATGTTTCTACCAAGCCACGGAAATCGTTTTGGTGTTCGATTGTTAAGCGCGTGTTCGCTTGTGTGTTGAAGTTGATGAACCACGAGGTTCGTCGGGTGATTGGAACCTTTGAGATCGAGTGTTTAAAATCTCGATGTGTGTTGGTAATGGAGTCTTTATGACGCGACATTAGGTGCCTCTTTTATACCTACTAGCGTGGTGTCGACTCCGATTGTGTTGTAGTCACATTGTACTTAGGGTACCGGGAGGAACCCTTAAGTACACGAGTGACTCGGTGAAATTGACAACTATAGTAATTGGATGATTGCGAGGGTGTAGTTTGTGTAATGCGTGGTACACTTTTCGTTCGAAATGTTTAAGGATTGTTTGAAATCCTTCGTATGCTCAAGGTTGGAGCAAGGTGTAGTGATGGGTCGTGTGTACCCCAATCGTTGGTAAAGTCTACCTTTGGTAGCATTGTACGGTTGTACGAGTGTGATATAGGAACGTGGTTCCAAGAGGGGGAGTCGCATTTCCGCACGAGGAAGTTTTAGTGTGATATTTCGGATGATGTTTTTGGTAGATCCGGAAATTTCGTCGAGACCTAGTTTTGGTCAACTTGTGGTAGAGTACAATTTTGGTTAAATTGTACTTATGATATTGGATTGGAATTACCACTGAGGTGGTAATGTGGAAAATCTCGTTGAGAGATAATGGACGTGTTTGGTGAGCAAGGTGAAATCCTTCGGTTAAGGGAGGTGTGTGTCGGATTCTCTTTTGGGGAATCATTGTTTGGTACCTATGTTTGATATAGGTGGTTCTTGCTCGATTGTGGGGATGGTTAGTGGTATCCGTTAGGATTCACTATAGTGTAGCAGGGCGCGATGTTGCACTACTCGTTGTTTGAGGCCGAAAGTGCGTATGTGATCGATGAAGCATGATCTTTAGGGTCCGCTGACTTCATCGTGGTATTGATGATTTATGAAGCATGACCTTCGGGGTCCGCTGACTTCATTATGGTACGGTTGAGTGATGGAGCATGATCTTTAGGGTCCGCTGACTTCATCACGGGAGTACGTGATCGGTGAAGCATGATCTTCGGGTCCGCTGACTTTATCCGGTGTTGAGATTTGGTGAAGCATGATCTTCGGGTCCGCTGACTTCGCCATAGTAGTGGATCGCGTGTGGTTTCGGATTCACGATGACGCGTGTGGTTTCGGTCATCATATTGTGGAAGTGGATCGCGTGTGGTTTCGGATTCACAAATGACTCGTGTGGTTTCGGTCATTGTATTGAGGAGTGAGTCTCGTGTAGTTCGGATTCACAATTGACTCGTGTAGTTCGGTCATTCCTCCGGGATAGTGACTCTCGTGTAGTTCGGATTCACTATGGCGCGTGTAGTTCGGCCATTCCCGATTGTTGTTGTGGTGAAGGTAGTGGGTCGCGTGTAGTTCGGATTCACTAAGGCGCGTGTGTTTTCGGCCAGCCTTCATGTGTTGTGTGATCCATTGGTTGTTTGATACACCGATGGTGGGGTCGTAAGGACCGTATTGTTTGATCTATCGGTTGTTTGATACACCGATGGTGGGGTCGTAAGGACCATGTTGTGTGATTAGTGATGCGATAGCCGTGTTTCGCTCACGTGTTGTTACGGGTGTGACAATAGTCGATTTTGTACACCTTGGGTTCTAGCGTTGCCATGATTGTTTTGGGCGTTATCGGTTTTAACCGTTGGATTACGATGTTACGGTAGTTGCGTATTGGTCGTATTGCGCACTACAATGGACGTTATCGATTGGTGTTATCCGTAAGGATTAGTTTGGTTCGGTCTTCATCGTTTCGGGTTGTCGACCATAGGTTGAGACTTGGTTACTTTTAGCGTTGTACTCGGTAATAGTACGCTGAGGGATTGATATCTCGGTACGAGATTGGTTGAGTTTTCCCGATGTTAGGGAATGAGCATGGTTTTAGTGCTCGGATTGTGGTTTTGATAAATCGCGGGTGACGATTTAGTTGTTAAAGGCGACTCCTTGGGGAGGATTGTCTGGGGAAGTCGGATTGAAACTTATGTCGAGGACCATAGGGTGGGGTCCGTTTGGTTAAGTGACGAGGATCACGAGGACGTGATCGAGTTTAAGTGGGGGAGAGTTGTAAGACCCAAATATTTATCTTGCATACTCGTGTACTTATAACATTCGAGATTGGGTTTCGTTGGCTATTTATGGGAGTTAAAATGCAAAAGAATCTGTTTCAGTTATGTCGCGCGCCGCGCGGGGATTTGGCGCGCCGCGCCGTTTGCTGCTGACAGAATCCCTTGTTTTTAATTGGTTTAAATGAAGGGCAAATGGGTAATTTCACTTGAGGCCGGATTTGTGAGGCTTATGAGCTAGTTTGGATCAGTTTTGGATCCCATTCACATCCACTCATCATCTTCATCCATTTTTAGAGAGAGAGTAAGAGTTTAGAGAGAGATTGGAGGTTTTGGTGAGGAAGAAGCTCGAATCGTTCAAAGTCTCGGGTTTTAAAGTTGTTCCTTTCGTTCTCGGCTACACGGTGATAGTATTGGTAAGCTCAAACTCCGAATTTCAATTATCTAATTTGATATTCAAGTTAGGGTTTTGAGTTAATTAGTTGTAAAACCCTTTTATGTGATGAAATGGGTTTAGTGAAGCTAGTAATCGGGTTTGTTGTTAATTGTTGGTGGATTTTGGGTTTGGTGAACTAATTGGCCATGTTTAGAACTTTAATTTGAGTTTAATCACTTAAGTTAGTGATTATGGAAGTGTCGAAACCCATTTAGGGTATTTGGTTGACTAATTGTGACTTTGGGTCAAATTAGGGTTTGGTGGTGATTATGACCCATTTGGTGATTTAATGATGTTTATAAACTTAAAATGGATTAAGTTGAAGTATAGAACCGAGTTAAATGTGTTTAGGTGTCAAAACTTGTAAAGGATGAGATTTTGACCTTTATGGGTCAAAATTAGGGTTTAAGTGTCAAAATGGGTATGACACGTGTTTAACACTTGAGTTCGAGTTTAATTGACATATTGGGACCATTCTCACTTGTGTTAGTGATCATGGGTTAGTTTGGGCACGGTTTGTGCTTGGAAGTGCATTTGGGTCGAAATTGCACTAATGGTTGAATTGGGTTGAATTGTGAATCCACTCTAAGTGTAATGTTGTAATTGTGATAATGGATTAGGTATTTCCCATTGGCGACTTGCGGATTACTTGGAAGCACTCTTCAAGACTTCAAGGTGAGTGATATTATCCTATGTACATATGTATGTGTAGGATGGGTGCGGGTCGGGTGAAGTGATTCTCGGCTATAGAGCTCACTTCACATATAGATGGATTTGATGGACTTTTGTATGAGTCCAATTGGCACGGTTGTGCGTTTTGGTTGACCATCTTTGGCGAAGTGCGCGTTCGCGTGTACATTATCACACGTGGTTGTGATGTGGTTGATATAACCCCAATGGCGAAGGGTATAATATTGAGAAGTGAATCGCGTGTGTATTCGGATTCACGATGACGCGTGTGGTTTCGGTCATCTTATTGTATTGTGGAAATGAATCTCGTGTAGTTCGGATTCATGGTGACTCGTGTAGTTCGGTCATCTTATTGAGGTAGTAATCTCGTGTGGTTTCGGATTACTAAGGCTCGTGTAGTTCGGCCAACCTCGATGTTGTGAAGATAGTAATCTCGTGTGGTTTCGGATTACTAAGGCTCGTGTAGTTCGGCCAATCTTCATTGTGGTATTTGGTTCTCGGTATTGGGTTAAGGTGTTAACCTTGTTCGTTTATATTGTTATATATTAATGTATTGTTGTGTTGTAGCTAACCCTCCGGGTGTAGCTATTTGGCGTTGTTCACATCGTCATTGGTGAACTTATATTGTTATTGTATCTTTAGCTCGTTGCTTAGAGATCGTACGGTATGCTTAGTGTAGTGCCTTATATGGATGCCTCGGTATGCGGTATTTGTTATTTTGTGGCGTGTCCATTTTATACATATATATGTATGTAGTATATTATCATTCACTAAGCGTTAGCTTACCCTCTCGTTGTTGACTCTTTTTATAGATTGCATGCGGATGGTGGCTCGGGTAAGCGCGAGGATTAGAGGACTTGCATAGTTTGCGTAGAAGGCTTGCTTTTGGATTTATTAGGATTGGGTAGCGTGTCCCCAATCGCCATGCTCGGCTTTGTTTTGTATTAAAAGTCTTATGGTCGAAAATTGTATTTTGGTACTTAAGGGGTAATTTGGGTCAATGTGGGCCCCGCTTCGTAAACTCAATTTTATTAATTAAACGTGCTAGTTTTATATATATGAATTTATGGTTAAAAGCGTTTTGGCTAAAAATGTCGGGAACTAGTCAAACATTTTCGTTAAATTGACTTCCGGGGACAGCGGGCTGTCCAGGTGGTTTGGCGCGCCGCGCACCCACCTGGCGCGCCGCGCAAATGATCTGCACCAGAATTTTTTTTTGTGTTGTGAAATTTAACGGGAATTGTCGTGGTTTGGTTTGGGTTGTTACATATTATTACATGTAATTCAGATTCACCATGTAAATAAGCGTATTCCAAATGGTTTGGAAGTGGCTTTAACTCTAATTTCGGAGGTTCTTCTATTGATGATTTATATCGATATCTGTCTTCTTCTTTTAGCATTTGAATTTCTTCTGTTGTTGGTTCATATCCATTAGCTATAAGTGTAGCTAACATTTCAGCTTCATCAATTGGTTCATTACCTTCTCCTAAAGAACATTCTCCTGTTCCTTGTAATTCTGGAAATTCTTCTAATAATTCTGCATGTGCATCTATAGTTTGAATATAATAACATGTATCATCTGCAGATTGTGGTTGTTGCATTGCTCTATCAACTGAAAAGGTAACACTCTCATCCTCTATACTTAGGGTCAATTTCTTACCGAACACATCTATCATTGCTTTAGCCGTGTTTAAGAATGGTCTTCCTAATATGAGAGGAACTTGAGAATCTTCTTCCATGTCCAGAACAACAAAATCTACTGGAAATACTAAAGTACCAACTTTAACTAGCATGTTCTCCATTATCCCTCTAGGATATTTTATTGATCTATCGGCTAGTTGTATGCTTATTCTGGTTGGTTTCAATTCTCCAAGGTCTAGTTTAGCGTATAGTGAATACGGCATTAGATTTATACTAGCACCTAAGTCTGCCAATGCTTCTATTGAACTAAGACTACCCAGAAAACATGGAATTGTGAAACTTCCTGGATCAGATAGTTTTTCTGGTATCTTATTCAACAGTACTGCTGAACAATTAGCATTCATGGTAACAGCCGAGAGTTCTTCCATTTTCTTTCTATTTGAAATTAGATCTTTCAAGAATTTAGCATATCTAGGCATTCCTGAAATCACATCAATGAAAGGAAGATTTACATTTATCTGTTTAAACATATCCAAGAATTTGGATTGCTCGACTTCAAGTTTCTCTTTCTTCATTTTACTCGGGTAAGGAAGTGGTGGTTGGTATGGTTTAACATAAGGTTTATCCTTAGCTGTGTTATCTTCATTAACCTTTTCAACTACCGGTTCTTTTTCCTTATCTTGATCAGGTTGTGGTTCTTGTGGAGTAGGAATAGCTTCATCAGAAGTTACAGGTATTTCAGGTGGTTTAAGTGTTGTACTACTTCTTGTGGTAATGGCTTTAGCTGTTTCATTCCGGGGGTTAGCATTTGTATCACTAGGTAGACTTCCCGGTTTTCTTTCACCTATTAACCTTGCTAGGTTACTTACTTCTTGTTCCAGATTTTGAATAGAAGCTTGTTGATTTCTAAATGCTTGAGCATTTTGTTCATTAGTTTGTTTCTGAGATGTGAAAAACTGCGTTTGAGTTTCAACTAGCTTCGTCATCATGTCTTCTAAATTCGGCTTTTTATCATCGGTTTGTTGTGGTGGTTTGTTTTGAAAATTAGGTCTTTGCTGATTGTAAGTATTATTGGATACTTGTTGATTGCTAGGACCTTGTTGGTTGTTGTATGGAATATTTCTGTTATAATTCTGGTTTTGATTGTAAATCGGTCTTGGCGGTTGATAATTATTCTGATAATTATTTTCAGGCCTTTGGTTTATGTATGAAATATTCTCTCTTTGTTCCATTGTTAATTCAATACTGAGACAATCTTTTGTCAAATGTGGTCCTCCACACTGCTCACAACTAATTCGTATTGAGTGAATATCTTTAGTAATCTTTTCCATTCGTCTCTCGACAGCATCTATCTTTGCGGAAATGGAATCTAAATCATGGCTAGAATCGGCTCTAGCTGCTTTAGATGATCTAACGATATCTTTTTCTTGGTGCCACTCGTGTGAGTGGGAAGCAGTGTTATCAATAATTTTGTAAGCATCAGTTTCGGTTTTCTTCATAATAGAACCACCAGCTGCTATATCTATGTCTTTCCTTGTAGTGATGTCACATCCTTGGTAGAATATTTGTACTATTTGACAGGTGTCTAAACCATGTTGCGGACATCCTCTTAATAACTTTCCAAATCTTGTCCACGCCTCATATAGAGTTTCATTTGGCTTTTGTGTAAACGTAACAATTTCTGCTTGAAGTCTTACGGCTTTAGATGCAGGAAAGAATTGTTTAAGAAATTTTTCAACTAAAACGTCCCATGTATCAATCGCCCCTTCAGGTAACGATTCCAACCAATCTTTGGCTTCTCCCTTTAAAGTCCAGGGAAATAACATGAGATATATCTGTTCATCCTCCACTTCTCTTATTTTAAATAGTGTGCAGATCCTATTAAAGGTACGTAGATGTTCATTTGGATCTTCCTTCGGCGCACCACTAAATTGGCATTGATTAGTCACCATGTGTAGAATTTGTCCTTTGATTTCATAATCTGGCGCATTAATGTCTGGATGAGTAATTGCGTGACCTTGGCCAGTGCGTTTAGCTCTCATTCGGTCTTCCATACTTAAAGGTTCCAGATTCTCCATAATTGAATTTGTTGAATCGGAATCACTAGAGGATTCTGATTTAATGGTTCGTTCCTCAACAATCTCTGTTTGAATGATTGGTGGTTCCGGAGGAAAGTTTAGTGGTTCAGGATCTACGAATCATTCCTGAATATTCTCCGGATTCTCAATTGTGAGGTCAGGTTCAAAAAATGGACTATCGAAAATTTGAACTGGAGTACTTGGTCGACTGGATGACGATTCTAAAGAAAAATCAACGGTGGTAATATTTGCTAAATGTCTTGATCTAGTTACAGGTGGTGAACGTACAAAAGGTGGTGAACGTCTTGCTCGGTGCATTCACTGAATATCCTATTAGTTTTTAAAAGGAAAGAAAAATTATAATAAGTTATCCAATCAATAGACTTTTCTGATTTTGCCCACGTTTCGAATAGCCAAAAGATGCAGCAGAGGGGCAGGATTCGTTTGGTCTCAATATAATTGAGGACTGTTTGGCTCCAATAATCCGGTCCACGTACAAATCCAACTATTACTACGAACCAGAAAATTTTGATGTCTATTAATTTAACCACTTAAAATAAATTTTCGTAATTTTAAGAAATTTATATAAGAAGTAGAATAAAAATCTATGTCCTAAAACTAGAATAGCGAGAAATAAGAAAGAAAAAGAGCTCGTCGAAAAAGGTCGAAAAAAAATGGTTGAAAAATAAAAGGTGACGGAAAAATAAAAGAAACTTATAAAACTTAAAAACACTTGACTAACCTAACCTTATTACTACAATTAACTTAAAATTATATTCGCAAATTGAGATTACTAATTGGAATGATAATTGATACATTGGTAAAAGGTGTCTAAAAATATTAAAGCTTACAGGAAAAACTATATCTCAAATGGAAATAACTTAAAAAGAAACTAAAACTTAAAAAGGCGTCGCAAAATTCTAAAGTACCTAAATCTTAGTCTTAAAGAAAAAGCACTTAAGGAATTCTACGGCAAAGCCTAAAAATTTAGAAGTAAAAATAACTATGGCAAAAACTAAGTTTAAAACTAAATATGAGCTAAAAATACAAATATTACGCTAAAACGATTAAAAAGGGACAAAATATAAAAATATACAAAAAGTTGTAAAAAGTACAATTTGTATAAAAATATTATTTTTATATTATTTATTTATTAAAACTATTAATTTTACAATTTAATTAAACTAATTAAACAAAATAATAATAAAAACTAAAATAAATAATTAATTAAAACCTAATTAGGGTTTTATAATAATAATTACCCGTAATTAATGCCTGATTAGGGTTCTGTCAGGCGCGTCAGAGAAACTCCGCGAGTCGCGGTATTCGAAGCAGCAAACCCCGCGAATCGCGGGGTTCCAAAATTCAACTCTGGAACAGTTTTAAATTTGACGTTTTTTTTTATATTTTCTTTTTTTATATTTTATGTTTATATCAAAATATTTATATAATAAAAACTTATATTTAAAAACTTAAATAAAAATAGAACTACTTTATAAATTTAAAAATATCTTAAAAATAGATTTATATATATTAATTTTTTTTATATGTTTTAAATAAAAACAAAATACTTAAATAAAACTTATATAAAAATAAAGAAACTTTATAAAACTTAAATATTTAACAAAATCTTAAAAATACTTATATTTTTGTTTTTCTTTTTATATTTTCGAATATTTAAAACGTATTTTTATAAAAACGAATTTTAATAAAAGTAAACTAAAAATCTTTTTTTTTATATTTTATTTTAGCGTTTTGCTTCCGGCGTTTAAGAGTTCCCCGGCAGCGACGCCAAAAATAACTTGATGTTTATTGCGAGGTGTATATAAAATAGCTATTAATTTTAGCAGGAAATACTATTAAATACGATACAATTTTACACAAGATATTTATTTATTTAGAGAATGGATATACTTAAACCTTGCTACAACACTTATTGGCAGTGTACCTAATCGTACAGTCGTGTAGTTTTTAGTAAGTCCGGTTCGTTCTACAGGGAAATCTTTAAACAAAGCTTAACGCTATATTAGTTGACTTTTATAAAAATACAAATATATATATAAGTAATATTATTATTATAAAGGGGGGTTTTTACCGTTTAATGACCGGTTTGTCGATTTTAAAACTTTAGTCGCAGTTAAAACCAAATGTAAAATAATAAATAAATACAAGACTTAATTTAAAGCGTAAAGTAAATAACGATAATGAAATTGCGAATAATAAAAGTGCGATAAAATACAATAACAATAAAAATGCGATAATTAGAAGTGCAATTAAATATAAAATAAAGGAAATTAAATATGAAATAAAAGAATTATGCTTATTTAAACTTCCGTAATCATGATGTTTGACGTGTTGATTTTAGTTTTATGCCCATGGGTTAATTGTCCTTTGTCCTGGATTATTTAATATGTCCGTCTGGTTTTTGTCCATAACAGTCCATCAGTCATAAATATAAAGTGCGAGTATCCTCGTCAAATTATCCTTATACCCGAAGTTAAATATTCCAACTAATTGGGGACTTAAACTGTAACAAGATTTTAATACTTTGTTTAATAATTACACCAGGATGTCGACTGAGTGTAACCCAAGGTTTTAATATTTTGTTATCAATTAATGCCAAGTGTCCTTTTTCATAATTTCACCCCTGTTTTAATTATTCTAGTGGCTATTAATCCATTCCCGTGTCCGGTTAAATGAACGATTATTTGTACATATAAATACCCCGCCCATCGTGTCCGATCGAGTGTAAATGGTTATTTATAGGGACGCCCAATTGTAAATCTTTATATTAACATTAACAAACTATCATTTAGTTAAACAAATATAAAGCCCATTAATAGCCCATAGTCTAATTTCCACAAGTGTCGTTCTTTTGTCCAAACCCCAATTATGGTACAAAGCCCAATTACCCAATTTTAGTAATTAGCCCAACATCATGATTACTTCGGATTAAATAAGCATAATAATAACTTAGCTACGAGACATTAAATTAAAAAGGTTGAACATAACTTACAATGATTAAAAATAGCGTAGCGTTACACGGACAGAATTTCGACTTACACCCTTACAATATTCGCTAACATACCCTTATTATTAGGATTATAATTAAAATTAAAATTAAAATATAAAATATAAATATATATTACGTATATATTGAGAGAGAGATGGATATATGTTATGAAAAATGATCAGAATTCGGTTGGCTTTATAGGGAATTGAGTTCAGGTATACTCCGCGACTCGCGGCATTTTTTGCCTTCAAACTCCGCGAGTCGCGGAGTTTGAAAATACAGCTCACTCCATCTTGGAGTCTTTCTTGCCGACGGTTTATTTTATTTATATAATATATAAATAATTATAAGAATTATTTAAATATTATATTATATTTATGTGCATAGTTGACTTGTAATTTTTAGTCCGTTGCGTCGAGCGTTGAGAGTTGACTCTGGTCCCGGTTTCGGATTTTCGAACGTCCTTGCGTACAATTTAATATCTTGTACTTTGCGTTTTGAATCTTGTACTCTTGTAATTTCGAGACGTTTCTTATCAATAATTGGAACCTCTTTGATTGTCTTTTGTACTTTTGAGCTTTTTGGTCGTTTGCGTCTTCAATTCGTCGAATCTGTCTTTAGTCTTCACCTTTTATTATTTAAACGAATATCACTTGTAAATAGAACAATTGCAACTAAAAGCTTGTCTTTCTTGAGGAATAATGCTATGAAATATATGTTCGTTTTTAGCATTATCAACAGATATATCTCATGTTATTTCCCTGGACTTTAAAGGGAGAAGCCAAAGATTGGTTGGAATCGTTACCTGAAGGGGCGATTGATACATGGGACGTTTTAGTTCAAAAATTTCTTAAACAATTCTTTCCTGCATCTAAAGCCGTAAGACTTCAAGCAGAAATTGTTACGTTTACACAGAAACCGAATGAAACTCTATATGAGGCGTGGACAAGATTTGGAAAGTTATTAAGAGGATGTCCGCAACATGGTTTAGATACCTGCCAAATAGTACAAATATTCTACCAAGGATGCGACATCACTACAAGAAAAGACATCGATATAGCAGCTGGTGGTTCCATTATGAAGAAAACAGAAACTGATGCTTACAAAATTATGGATAACACTGCTTCCCACTCACATGAGTGGTACCAAGAAAAAGATATCGTTAGATCATCTAAAGCAGCTAGAGCCGATTCTAGCCATGACTTAGATTCCATTTCCGCAAAGATAGATGCTGTCGAGAGACGAATGGAAAAGATGACTAAAGATATTCACTCAATACGAATTAGTTGTGAGCAGTGTGGAGGACCACATTTGACAAAAGATTGTCTCAGTATTGAATTAATAATGGAACAAAGATAGAATGTTTCATATCTAAACCAAAGGCCTGGAAATAATTATCAGAATAATTATCAACCGCCAAGACCGATTTACAATCAAAACCAGAATTATAATCGAAATATTCCATACAACAACCAACAAGGTCCTAGCAATCAACAAGTATCCAATAATACTTACAACCAGCAAAGACCTAATTTTCAAAACAAACCACCACAACAACCCGATGATAAAAAGCCGAATTTAGAAGATATGATGACGAAGCTAGTTGAAACTCAAACGCAGTTTTTCACATCTCAAAAACAAACCAATGAACAAAATGCTCAAGCATTTAGAAATCAACAAGCTTCTATTCAAAACTTGGAACAAGAAGTAAGTAACCTAGCAAGGTTAATAGGTGAAAGAAAACCGAGAAGTTTACCTAGTGATACAAATGCTAATCCCCAGAATGAAACAGCTAAAGCCATTACCACAAGAAGTGGTACAACATTTAAACCACCTGAAATACCTGTAACTTCTGACGAAGCTATTCCTACTCCACAAGAACCACAACCTGATCAAGATAAGGAAAAAGAACCGGTAGTTGAGAAGGTTAATGAAGATAACACAGTTAAGGCTAAACCTTATGTTAAACCATACCAACCACCACTTCCTTACCCGAGTAAAATGAAGAAAGAGAAACTTGAAGCCGAGCAATCCAAATTCTTGGATATGTTTAAACAGATAAATGTAAATCTTCCTTTCATTGATGTGATTTCAGGAATGCCTAGATATGCTAAATTTCTGAAAGATCTGATCACAAATAGAAAGAAAATGGAAGAACTCTCGGCTGTTACTATGAATGCTAATTGTTCAGCAGTGCTGTTGAATAAGATACCAGAAAAACTATCTGATCCAGGAAGTTTCACAATTCCATGTTTTCTGGGTAGTCTTAGTTCAATAGAAGCATTAGCAGACTTAGGTGCTAGTATAAATCTAATGTCGTATTCACTATACGCTAAACTAGACCTTGAAGAATTGAAACCAACAAGAATAAGCATACAACTAGCCGATCGATCAATAAAATATCCTAGAGGGATAATGGAGAACATGCTAGTTAAAGTTGGTACTTTAGTATTTCCAGTAGATTTTGTTGTTCTGGACATGGAAGAAGATTTTCAAGTTCCTCTCATATTAGGAAGACTATTCTTAAACACGGCTAAAGCAATAATAGACGTGTTCGGTAAGAAATTGACCCTAAGTATAGAGGACGAGAGTGTTACCTTTTCAGTTGATAGAGCAATGCAACAACCACAATCTGCAGATGATACATGTTATTATATTCAAACTATAGATTCACATGCAGAATTATTAGAAGAATTTCCAGAATTACAAGGAACGGGAGAATGCTCTTTAGGAGAAGGTAATGAACCAATTAATGAAGCTGAAATGTTAGCTACACTAATAGCTAATGGATATGAACCAACAACAGAAGAAATTCAAATGCTAAAAGAAGAAGACAGATATCGATATAAATCATCGATAGAAGAACCTCCGAAATTAGAGTTAAAGCCACTTCCAAACCATTTGGAATACGCTTATTTACATGGTGAATCTGAATTACCTGTAATAATATCGTCTTCTCTTACTAAAAATGAGAAATCACAACTCATTTCTGTGTTGAAAGCTCATAAACCAGCCATTACATGGAAGATTCATGATATTAAAGGAATAAGTCCTTCGTATTGCACACATAAAATCCTTATGGAAGAAGGTCATAAAACGTATGTGCAACGCCAACGAAGACTAAATCCTAATATGCAAGATGTAGTTAAGAAAGAGATTATTAAACTGCTAGATGCAGGTTTAATATATCCAATTTCTGATAGTCCATGGGTAAGCCCAGTTCAATGCGTACCTAAGAAGGGTGGCATGACTGTCATTACAAATGAAAAAAATGAGCTTATTCCTACAAGAACTGTAACAGAATGGCGTGTATGTATTGATTATCGAAAATTAAATGACGCCACCAGAAAAGATCACTTTCCCTTACCTTTCATTGATCAAATGTTGGAAAGATTAGCCGGAAATAGTTACTATTGTTTTCTAGATGGATTTTTCGGATATTTTCAAATTCCAATAGCACCCGAAGATCAAGAGAAAACCACATTCACGTGCCCTTATGGTACTTTTGCTTACAAACACATGCCATTTGGACTTTGCAACGCCCCTGCAACCTTTCAAAGGTGCATGATGGCGATTTTTCACGACATGATAGAAGAATGCATGGAAGTTTTCATGGATGACTTTTCAGTCTTCGGTGATACATTTGAATCATGTCTAGTTAATCTTGAACGAATGCTGATTAGATGCGAACAGTCAAATCTAGTACTTAATTGGGAGAAATGCCATTTCATGATTAAAGAAGGCATTGTTCTTGGACATAAAATTTCAAAGGAAGGAATTGAAGTGGATAGAGCAAAAGTAGATGTAATTGCTAAACTTCCACATCCAACCAATGTTAGAGGAGTTAGGAGTTTTCTAGGGCATGCCGGTTTTTATCGACGTTTCATAAAAGATTTTTCTAAAATTGCCACTCCTATGAATAAACTCCTAGAAAAAGATGCTCCATTCATCTTTTCAGATGAATGCATCAAATCTTTTAATATTCTTAAAGAGAAACTAACTAATGCGCTAATCATGATAACACCAAATTGGAATCTACCGTTTGAATTAATGTGCGATGCAAGTGATTTTGCAATGGGAGCCGTTTTAGAAAAAAGGATTGAAAAACAATTTCAACCTACATATTATGCTAGTAAGACGTTACAAGGAGCACAAACGAACTATACAACTACTGAAAAAGAACTCCTTGCTATTGTCTTTGCTTTTGACAAATTTCGATCATATCTCGTTCTAGCAAAAACGGTGGTCTATACCGACCATTCTGCTCTTAGATACCTATTTTCGAAACAAGATGCTAAACCACGATTAATCTGTTGGATCTTACTCTTACAAGAGTTCGATATTGAAATCCGAGATAAAAAAGGAGCAGAAAATCTCGCCGCTGATCATCTTTCTCGTCTTGAAAATCCTGAATTAGAAGTTCTAAATGAATCGGCCATACAAGACAACTTTCCTGATGAATATCTATTGAAGATAGATTATAATGAAATTCCATAGTTTGCAGACTATGCAAATTATTTAGTATGTGGATTCCTTGAAAAAGGATTATCGTACCAAAAACGAAAGAAATTCTTCAGTGATATAAAACACTATTTTTGAGAAGATCCACATCTTTTTAAAAGTTGTCCAGATGGAATAATACGCCGATGTGTATTCGGAGATGAAGCCAGTAAAATATTAAACCATTGTCACGCAGGACCAACAGGAGGGCATTATGGGCCTCAATTAACAGCAAGAAAAGTTTATGAAGCTGGATTCTATTGGCCTACAATTTACAAAGACGCACACCTTCTTTGCAAATCCTGTGATGCTTGTCAAAGGGCCGGAAAAATAAGTCAACGTGATGAAATGCCACAAAATGTTATCCAAGTATGTGAAGTATTTGACATTTGGGGTATTGACTTTATGGGTCCATTTCCAAAATCTCATAATAATCTCTATATTCTCGTAGCCATTGATTATGTATCTAAATGGGCGGAAGCACAAGCTCTCCCAACTAACGATGCACGAGTTGTAGTCAACTTTTTAAAACGTCTTTTTGCAAGGTTTGGAACACCGAAAGCTTTAATAAGTGATCGGGGAACTCATTTCTGTAATAATCAACTTGAGAAAGTTCTCAAAAGATATGGAGTAACTCATAAAATCTCCACCGCATATCATCCACAAACAAGTGGACAGGTTGAAAATACCAACCGAGCTTTAAAACGTATTCTAGAGAAAACCGTAGGATCAAATCCGAAGGAATGGTCCATTAAATTGGAGGATGGACTCTGGGCATTTAGAACAGCCTACAAAACTCCAATTGGAACCACACCTTTTAGACTTGTTTATGGAAAAGCATGTCATCTTCCAGTAGAAATTGAACACAAAGCATTTTGGACTTTGAAGACATGTAATCTTGATATACATGAAGCTGGACGTCTACGATTAAGTCAACTAAACGAATTAGAAGAGTTAAGACATGAAGCATACGAAAATTCATTAATCTATAAAGAAAAAACGAAGAAATGGCATGATAAAAGAATCAGAAGTTTAAAAGAATTTAAAGAAGGAGACAGAGTTCTTCTTTTCAATTCACGATTCAAGCTATTTCCTGGAAAATTGAAATCAAGATGGTCTGGACCATTCATAGTTAAAAGAGTTTTTCCATACGGGATAGTAGAATTGATAAATTCAAATGGGATTGAATTTAAAGTTAATGGTCACAGAGTTAAACACTACATAGATAGTCCGATGGAATTCGACAATGAAGTTAATAACAATTTCGATACCACAGCTAACTAAGTGTGGGGAGAATCAAGTCTTTAAAGGATAATATGTATTTCTGTTAGAGTTAGATTGTCTGTTTTCGTGTAGTTCTCGAAAATGGAACCCGAATGGTCTTTCCCTAGCAGACCCTAAAGAACTAGTCTTCTCCCCCCATTCTGAATTTTTATTTTTTTTAGGTTTTTACGAAATGAAGACTGCCTGTGAACTAAACCATGGTCTAATGCTACACGCTTTGATCACTAAACGTAATAATGACACACTTCCGAGTGAAATAGTATCAGTAATAAGAGAAAGATTGGACGGAGTAAGAAAAGAATCCAGATGCGAAGATAATAAGTTACAATTTGGTAAAGGAAAATCAAAATCTGCAGCGAAAAGAAGAGCACGACACCTTGAAAGATGTCACAAATGCGGAAAATGGTCACATGGAGGTAAATGTTCAAATAATCAAACCTATTCAAATACCGAATTTGTTACTTTATGCAGAGACGGACCGTTCATATGTTTAGAAGAAAAAACACTGAATGCTCGAGGTTACGCCTATGTAGCTATGGAAAACCAATTAAACCGACTATCTTATGAATGGGATAGATCATATAACTAAGAATACTATCTCAGAAGTAAGTCTGTACAGTTTTTATTTTTTTTAACCTTTTGATAATAAACGGTAATTTGTTCGCTATAAAGTATTAAATTGGTATTAAATAAAATTAGGTTTGGCGACCGAAATTGTTGATATCATACAAAAATTTATTACATCACTGCGAAATTTAACGTTTATTCTTAAGGTATAAATATCTTTAATCAATCAACCCAAAATATTTCAAAAATTCGTCATGAGTTAAATTAGGTCATGGAACCTAAATTACTTTACCGAAAAGAGGGGCGCATATTTTTGATAATATTTGATTGATTAAAGTGGGATAAAAAGCCAAAAAGATTTTTAATTTTATTTTTACCATGTTTTTAAAATTAATATATAAATCTTAAATTAATATTGTAAACTTTGAAAAATCAATATATTTAAAATTGTAAATATTCGAAAAATTAATATAAGTTTGGTGTGAATTTATAATATGAATTTTTAAATTAAGTTTGGTGTGAATTTTTAATTTTTAAAATATGAATTTTATTTTTATGCATTTTAAATTTAAGTTTGGTGTGAATTTTTAATATTAATTTTGAATTTTATGCATTTTTAAATTTAAGTTGTGTGAAATTAAAAACAAAAATTTACTTTATTTCGCTAAGTTAAAAATATGATTTTTAAAATTCGTCGTAAGTTGAAGACTAGGTCTTTGAACCGAAATTGCTTTACCCGAGGGAGGGACGAGAACTTTTATTATCATTATTTTTAATCTTATTGAATTAAGGTATGCCAAAAAAATTAAAAAAACCCAAAAATCTAAGCTTTTAAAACAATCGCTTGAAAAGGACAAATTTTAAAATTTTTGTCGAAGGACGGACTAGGACATCGATCCGAAACGACCTCGTCCTAAAACAAAGGGAAACAAAATTTTAAAATTAATCACTTAATTATTTTATAAGTTAAAGTTTAAAAAAAAAAGGCCAAAAACACTATAGCCGAGTACCCATGCGATCGCATGGGAATCACCCTATCCATCCATGCGATCGCATGGAGGCCAATTACAGGCCTGGTACATACAGACCAGCAGGTCTGTTTCTTCTCCACAAAACACACACATTCACGAAACTCACCCAAAAATTCACCAATTTTCGCCATTTTTCCACCGTAATTCATCAAATTTCTTGTTCTAATCATGCCTAGATTCTCATTCTTCAGCAAATTGGTAAAAATTACACCCCTAAACTCTATAAATTCCTAGTTTTTGTGATAATTACCAATTTTTTACCTAATGCAATTTTGTTAATTTCTAGTGTAATTAGTGTTAAATTGTTAGTATTTCATGCATGTATAACCTAGATTGATGCTATTTAACATGATTTGAAGCCAAAAACTTCAAAATTTTTAGAAATCTAGGGTTTGTGTTCTTGAGCAATTTGGGGCTTTTTGATATAAACAGGTTATGGCCGATTTTTGTCATGAATTATTGCTAAATTGAGTAGTGTAACATGTTTAGATAGTTAAATGATCCAAACAATGATCATAAACATGATTTTTGGAGATTAAAGTGGACTTTTTAAGTCCAAAATTCATGAACTTGATTAATTTGATGTAATTGCAATTTGAGACTTGTTTAATTATTAGTAATGAATATTTTGACATGTTATTTAAGTTAAATACTTATGAACTTTGTATACATTTTCATATGTGCTTATTTGAAAAGTGTAGAATTGTGAAAAATTGTGAAAATGTGTATAAGTTTAATTTTGATTTAACATGTTATAGTGATTGTTTTAAGTTGTTATTTTGCTAACACTAATGCATATTTGGATGCACAAATTTTGTGTTTAATGTGTTTTGCAGAAAGCCGATACTGGAGGTTCAGGAGCATCATCATCTAGACGACCAGCACCAGAACCAGAACCAGAAATGCAACACGAACGAGAACCACAACAGGAACAACAACAACAGCCTGATCAGCACATACCTTATTATGATCCGGTACAGTTTGTTGATGAATTCATAGTATTCCCAATGAGGCCGCCAGTAGAATTCCCAACGATTCCTGAGCACACTCTGCATCTTAATCTGAGATTTGATAGGAGATGGAGAGATTACGAGACATATCAAAGGAACAAATTCAAATTGGTAACAAAAAATGTAGAGGTGCCAAGGGTAATCGATTGGGCCCCTTTGGAAACGGTCTATCTAGCTGACCGTGTTAGACAGCTTTTAGTTCAAAGGTATGGCAGTTCTTCTTTTACAGATTGGGAACGTCTTTTCACCATTCGTAGACCTATATATAAGGAATGGTGTGTTGAGTTGATGAGTACTGTATCACTTGATACAAATATAGTTAAAATAGATGATAGAAGATTTCTTAGGTTTATCCTTGGCGGTAGGATGTACAGAATGTCCATGTTGGACATGGCCAGGGCCTTACAGATATATACTCCTGGTGAGTTGCTATTACTCGATTGTACAAATTTGATTCATTATGGTGAAAGGGTAGATAGTAACTTTGACGCTGACGCCATTTGGAGGCGTATGTCACATTTTGATGTTTTTACACGAGCAGGAGGACACTCCTATACACATATTGACAGAGCCGAGCTTCGTATTATTCATAGATTTTTGGCTAACTCGATTACACAAAGAGGTCATAATAAAGAAAAAATTACCTTATATGATTTATTCTACCTAAAGTGTATTCGGGATCCTAGAAGCTTTGTCAATATCCCTTACTGTGTTGCTTTTTATTTATCTAAAATGGTAGAGGGAATGGAGGACGGGAGTATAATAGGAGGAGGTATTTTTGTTACTCTCATTGGAGAGTATTTAGGTGTTGATAGGAACCAAGGGGGTCCATTACAGCTTTGTAGAGAACAGGTTGAGCCCTTAGGATTGAAAGTTTATGTGGGTGCTAAGGTATTGAAAAGTAGACGTAACCAGGCAGTACCCTATGAGGGATCTCATCCTCAGGTAGAGAGAGGCTCAGACGAGGAAATGGAGGAGGCGGAAGACATTAGGGATGTCTTTCGAGATGCTATTCTTGACGTCCACGTTCGTATAGATGAGGAAGCAATGACGAACGCGGCCAGACATAGTATGTATGAGCAGTGGAACTCCGAGCGAGTATACGAGGATTATAGGCGACACCAACACGATAGCTGGTTAGTTCATCAGCACCAAATCATGAGCCAGCTATCATATCAGGTACCAAATAATTACGTACCTACTCGACCTGCTCATTTTCCGCCACATAGCCCCGATATCCGACCACCCTTTAACCGGTATGACTATAACTAAGCCTATCAAAACACCTATAACCAACAATAGAACCCACCTGACGAGATGAACTGGAACCCATATCCAGACTGATTTAGTTCCATTTGGTTATTTATATGATTTTTATGTTTTTATCTTTTTACTTATTCATGTTTAAACTTATGTTATTGAATATACTTATGTAATCTTTATCATTTTTATTATTATTGTGTACTAATATTTCACATTTAGGATTTGAAAGTGGGATATTAAGTCCCATTTCAAATTGCCATGCATGTTTATATTTGTATGTATGTATATTGTAAATTGTACAAAACAGGGTAAAACAGCGCATTTTCAAAGACTGGCATTAAGTTCAGCAAAAGCTACTAATTGTGACGACAAGATGACAAATAAATGTGATGTAACAACAGACGAAATGAACAAATGATATGCACCATTTATCATTCAGCAAACAAACGCCAATATGTTTGGAAACTTTGGTAAAATTTAATCATTTCTACGCTAATCACCCTCAATAATTTAAATTGTTACTGATTTCTTGCAAATGAGGGCATTGCAAGATCTTAAGTGTGAGAAGGGGTTAAATTCTTTCGGATTTTAAAATTTTTACTTTATACACTTGGTTACCATTAGAAATACTAGTAAAGTAGTAGTTGTATTAGAATCTAGTGCTCTCTGATAATAAAGAACAGCCCTAGTCTTATATACTGACTACCCAATTCTAGTAAAAATTTTCAAAATTTTCAATTAAATGAACTCAAAATCATGTTTATACATATTTATGAACGATAAAACTAGGTGTTAACACCGAAATTATTGTTACCTCAGAAAGGACATAAATTGAGAAACAAACCAAAATGTTAAAATTCATTTAAAATGGAATAGAGGACAATAAAAAGGAAAATAAAAGCCAAGTGTGGGAAAATTTACCAAGTTTTTCAAAACATATATCACATATTTTTGTACAAATAACTGAAAATACTTTTGCTTTGGACTAAACTAAAAAGTTTTACCTGATTTACTGTAAGAAAGATGGATCTACACGATGAATCAATTCCATCACTAAAAGGAAGTAAAGTCTTCCGAAAAAGACACGCGCTTCTTGATTTAGGTCATGAAGTTGTCGACCAGAGCAGCTGTAGGTTGACGAAAAACCTAGAAAAGTCGTCACTAAAATCAGCAGGAAATCCACGGACCTCAGCATTAAACAGGGTTGCCAAGTGGTCAGATTTATCCTAACCATGAGAAGGATTTATCTCGTAAAATGGGGGGCACCGTGCAAATTAGCTGGATAAGACTAATGAATCAGATCCCCAGAAAGGATAATCTCCTTAAAGATTAAAAATCAGCTTTTAAGCCTGATATTACTCAATCCTAGAGAATTGACCTTAAAGATTGAGAATTCAAACTCATGGAATTCAATAATATCTAAACTCGAGCTTGAACGAGAAAATATTTTGATCAAATTATAAACCGATTTGTTTTCTGAAACCCCATTTTCAATGCGTTCATTACCATTGAACGTAAAATCCTAGGAATTCACCTGGAATTCATTAGGTCATCTGAACCAAATCGGGTGCCAACCATAAGAACGGTGGTTGCATAGCATGGTTAAAGACAGGACCTTGTGCCAGACCGACAAATTATAAGGGTGAGCTTTACTATTGCTCCTACAAAGGATAGTAATTACGTCCGACACATTATAGACCATAATTAAAAGCATGTCAGGAGACATTGCCTTAACAGTTGCTTGTTCAACACTTTCCTTTACAATCGGACGGTAGTTTACCGAAAGGTAATATACGGGATAAGTAAACTGGACGTGTTGCTTTCCTAAATACAAGGTTAGCAAGTGGGTGACACAAAACCATAAGTTTTGAGCTAAAATTTTCAAATCTGAAACCCACCAAGCCCACAAAAATATTTTGCAAACACCGGTGAAGGGTTATTCCGGAAAACTTATCTAGGGTAAAAGCTAGATTGAATTTTCAAAGATCAAATGTTTTCATAAAGATCCAATTTTCTTAATGGATCTAAATTTTTATATAGTCATATGGGACTGTAAATCACATCGTTACTACCATTGTTTATACCGCCGTATAGAAATCACTGATGTACAAAGTGTGAAGAATAAAGAAGTGATTCTAGTATTTCAAGACTATATTGCTTGAGGACAAGCAACGCTCAAGTGTGGGAATATTTGATAATGCTAAAAGCGAACATATATTTCATAGCATTATTCCTCAAGAAAAACAAGCTTTTAGTTGCAATTGTTCTATTTACAAGTGATATTCGTTTAAATAATAAAAGGTAAAGACAAAAGACAGATTCGACGAATTGAAGACGCAAAGGTCCAAAAAGCTCAAAAGTACAAAATACAATCAAAGAGGTTCCAATTATTGATAAGAAACGTCTCGAAATCACAAGAGTACAAGATTTAAAACGCAAAGTACAAGATATTAAATTGTACGCAAGGACGTTCGAAAATCCGGAACCTGGACCAGAGTCAACTCTCAACGCTCGACGCAACGGACTAAAAATTACAAGTCAACTATGCATATGAATATAATATAATATATAATTAATTCTTAAAATTAATATATATATTATATTATATTTATAAAACGTCGGCACAAGGAAATAAGAAACATGTGAGCTCTCCCAGCTGGCCATGCGATCGCATGGCCAGGAAGAAGAAAGTCCATGCGATTGCATGGCATGAAAAGTCAGGCCACATCTCCTATAAATTCGCAGCTTGGTGAACGCAAAAAAATCTATCTTTTCTCTTCTCCATTCATACGTAATATTTATATTTATAATTTATATTTTAATTTTAATTTTAATTATAATTCTAATAATAAGGGTATGTTAGCGAATGTTGTAAGGGTGTAAGTCCCAATTCTGTCCGTGTAACGCTACGCTATTTTTAATCATTGTAAGTTATGTTCAACTTTTTTACATTAATGTCTCGTAGCTAAGTTATTATTATGCTTATTTAATCCGAAGTAATCATGATGTTGGGCTAAAAATATTAAAATTGGGTAATTGGGTTTTGTACCATAATTGGAGTTTGGACAAAAGAACGACACTTGTGGAAATTAGACTATGGGCTATTAATGGGCTTTATATTTGTTTAACTAAATGATAGTTTGTTAATGTTAATATAAAGATTTACAATTGGGCGTCCCTATAAATTATCATATACACTCGATCGGACACGATGGGCGGGGTATTTATATGTACGAATAATCGTTCATTTAACCGGACACGGGAATGGATTAACAGTCACTAGAATTATTAAAACAGGGGTGAAATTATGTACAAGGACACTTGGCATAATTGTTAACAAAGTATTAAAACCTTGGGTTACACTCAGTCGACATCCTGGTGTAATTATTAAACAAAGTATTAAAATCTTGTTACAGTTTAAGTCCCCAATTAGTTGGAATATTTAACTTCAGGTATAAGAATAATTTGACGAGGACACTCGCACTTTATATTTATGACTGATGGACTGTTATGGACAAAAACCAGACGGACATATTAAATAATCCAGGACAAAGGACAATTAACCCATGGGCATAAAACTAAAATCAAAACGTCAAACATTATGATTACGGAAGTTTAAATAAGCATAATTATTTTATTTCATATTTTATTTCCTTTATTTTATATTTAATTGCACTTCTAATTATCGCATTTTATTTATTGTTATTGTATTTAATTACACTTTAATTTTCGTACTTTTTAATTATCGTAAGTTTATTTTATCGCACTTTTATTTATCGAAATTTCATTATCGTTATTTACTTTACGCTTTAATTTAAGTCTTGTATTTATTTTTAATATTTTACATTTGGTTTTAACTGCGACTAAAGTTTTAAAATCGACAAACCGGTCATTAAACGGTAAAAACCCCCCTTTATAATAATAATATTACTTATATATATATTTGTATTTTTATAAAAGTAAACTAATATAGCGTTAAGCTTTGTTTAAAGATTTTCCCTGTGGAACGAACCGGACTTACTAAAAACTACACTACTGTACGATTAGGTACACTGCCTATAAGTGTTGTAGCAAGGTTTAAGAATATCCATTCTATAAATAAATAAATATCTTGTGTAAAATTGTATCGTATTTAATAGTATTTTCTTGTAAAATTTAATAGTATTTTATACCCCTTAGCTTTAACATCAGTCATCTTCAAGCTCACTATCTTCATCTGTATATACTACCCCGTCCTGATTTGAATCAAAATCACCTCTAACACTCTGCGGACTTGGTTGCAAGCTAGAAACTGGATTCTGAACCTGCGCTAGAATAGTGATAACATTCTCAGAAGAGTTTTGAGAATCAAACAATATCTGAGTCAGAACTTCTTCATCTGTAGCATCTGGTGGAAGATTGAAGGAATCAAATAACTTATCATATTCAAACTGCCATGCGAACCCTTTACTAACACGAGGTGGAGCATTGCGTTGAATATCAACTTCATAACGTTCTTTCACACACTTTGACTCAGTATTATACACCCGTTTGTTCGGATTCCCATATCCCAAGAAGATACCAGAGACAACCTTTGAATTAAATTTCCCTCCAGCGTCTCGTACCAGAATAGTACAAGGAACACCAAAAGGTTCAAAATGTTTAATATTAGGCTTTCTCTTATGTAACAGTTCATAACACATTTTACCATGTCTCTTTACCACCAGAACTCTGTTCATCACATAGCATACTGTACTCACTGCTTCACCCCAGAAAACAATTGGAAGACATGAATCAGCTAGCATTGTTCTTGCGGTTTCAATTAGAGTCCTATTCTTCCTTTCAGCAATACCATTTGACTGTGGTGTATAAGCAGGACCGAACTGTTATTGTATCCCCTTCTCATTACAAAACAGTAGCATCTGATTGTTCTTGAATTCCGTACCATTATCAGTACGAATCTTTCTAACCTTCAACTTATACAAACTTTCAAGCTTCAGAATCAAAACTTTAATATGATCGAAAGTATCTGACTTGTGTTTTAACATCACAACCCACGAGAAAGGGGAATATTCATCTGTAAATACCAAGCAATAAGACTCTCCGGTGAGAGTTTTATAGTTAACTGGACCAAAGAGATCCATGTGCAACAATTCCAAAAGAATATTAACTGAATGATGCTTTTTGGCAGTATGTGACTTCTTAGTCTATTTTCCTTGCTTACACGGAAGATAACCTTCAGGAATATGAAAACTCTTAACATTCACACCTTTAACTAATTCATTGTGGACTAGATTATTCATCTTTCTTAGACTCAGATGACCCATACGCTTGTGCCAGATAATCGACTCCTGTTCAGTAGCCTTAGAAACGAAGGCCTGATGGCCTGTAGCTGCCTTAACATGAGCCTTATGCATATCAAGGATATAAAGATCCTTGCACCTTGGAGCAGTCATCAGAATCATGTCTTCCGAAATAACAAACTCTTTCCTCAAAATATAACAAAACTTATCATCAAAAGCCACAGTATACTTTTTGTCAGCAACTTGTGAAACTGAAAGCAGATTGTTCGACATATGCTCCACATAATTAACTTTATCAAAGCTGACGTTCTCATTAGCAATAACACCCTGAGCAGTAATAAATCCTCCTTCACTACCTGCAAAAGAAACTGTTCCTCCATCCACTGTTTTCACATTAGAAAGCAAAGACAAGTTCCCTATCATGTGCCTGGATGTCCCACTATCAACAATCTAAGTACTGCAGCGTGGATTGTAGGCAACCTGCACATTAAAGTAAGAGGATTAGTTAGAAAGGGCCACTCATGCCCTAATGGCAGTGGGTTTCCCATCAACACCAACAACTGGCAACTCCACCCATTGTCCTTTAGATCCAGAAGGACCCTCAGGATTTTGAACACTCTTAACTTCTGATTTAGGTTTCCAAACTATGTTATGTGGTAATGGTTTTCTATAGTAATCATTAGTTTGAAAAACCTTTGTTTCATTTGTTTTCACGGAAGAAGATTTAAACACTGGTGAAGGTGATATCCTATTAAAGGAATGATTTGGACTAAGATCAACCTTCCTTCTGGGTGTCTATCGAATGGGTCTACAATTTACAGCCTTGTGTCCTAACATCCCACAATTGAAGCAGTTAACATTATCAAAATCATGAGAATTAAACAATTTGCGTCTAATTGGTGAAAATTGTCTCCTATGTGGTTTAGTATGTTGTCTAGTCGTAGGGGGTGACGAGACTTGTTGCTTGACAGTCTGTCGACGACCAGGCGGAACATACTTGGACACATTACCAGAATTGGAACTCTCACCTTTTGGTGGTTGTTCTACCTTAGGACCTGTTCCGTCTAACACTCCCTTACTGACAAACTTAGGTGACACTCCCTGAGTGTTCTTCTTCTTATTTTGTTTGGGAGTCACATTGCTCTTAGACTGAGCCTTTTGACTTTCAGTCACCCTACTAGCATTAGCAGGATTTTTCAGAATGGTAACCGGTTTAGTGACAAGCTTAAAAGGTTTGTTGTCTTTCTCGGTGTTGATATCAGTATCTGATTCTGTTTCATAGACAACATCTAAAGGTTTCTTTGACTCAACTACCTTACTAGAGCTCTTACCAGGTGTTTCCTTAGGCTTACCATATCCTGGTTCTACAACTGGACCCTTACATTTCTCAACTGGTTTATTAATATACTCACCCATAAGAGGTGGGGCAACCTGGTCATAACCTAAACCCTGCTGGTGAGGATGATTAAGAGTCTGTTTCACATAAGACATCCTCTGCTAATTGTCAATCCTAGCTTTCTCAGACTCATATTTCAACTTAAAGGAATCCTTTTCTGCCTAAGAGTCTCTATCTGTCCCAAATACACAGTAATCACTTTTCCATCATCTACCACAGTTGATTTTAAGTGACCTACCTGATTTTCTAAAGACTTAATCACATCAACATAGTCTTTCTGTTTATTAAGGTAGAAAAGCGCATCCTCATAGTTCTTTTTATTAGTCTGATTCTCTACACTTAGGTTCTTAAGTTCAATTCTAAGCTTAGGGCAGGTCTCACATGTAACAGATATCTCATTAAGCTTAGTGATAACACATTCAAGCCTCTCAATTTCCTGTTCATAACCAATGCATTTAGAACAATTAGAAACTGAGTCATTACATACCTTATCATTACCGAACGTGTTGGCCATGAATGCATAGTCATTTCTTCCAACCTGAGAATCTGCATCTGATTCTGATTCGGACTCTGAGCTCGTACTATCCGAGTAATCAGCCTCATAACTTCCTTTACCCTCACCTTGATTTGAACAAACTGGACTCTGAACCGTAACAATCTTCTCATCACTACTCTTAAGATCACAGTTGAGCAAATGTTCCAGCTCTTTCCTGAACCAAGTACCAACATGACAACTCATCCCTTCTTCTTCATCAGACGAATCAGTAGTAAACTCAAGATCTGATAAGTCCTTAGCTTTGTGAAACTTATCATACAACTTATCTTTAATCCTCTTCCTGAAGCAGAATTTCATAAGCTCTTCTGCTCTCTTCAACCTTGCATCACATTTGCACACATAGCATGTGCAATTCGGATTATTCTTACCAGTACAACCTGCATTTTTCTGAACAATTCTTTCCTCTTCAATTTCAGCTTCACTTTTACCTACAAACACAATGTTAGCTTTTTGTGTATCTACCGAGATGGACCAGTCACATACTTCATCAGCATACGTTGTAGTCAAAGCCTTAGATTGAACAGAACCCGAAGATTTTTTCTCTACAATTACATGTTGTGGAGTAACTGAGATGGTTGTCTGGTGAAAAGGATCATGAAAACCAGGCTTGGGTGGTCTCGTGCAAGTTTTCTTAAAGTGACCAAATTCATCACAATTGTAGCACCTAACCTTTGACATATCAAAACCAAACTTCGAATCGCGATTTAAACTCAACTATCTTTGTCCTGTTCTCTTCAAGTACTTTCTAGCACATCTTACAATGCTACCCATACAGTAGAGTATATCCATTCTCTCAAGCTCGTCCTCATCAATCTGATCATAGTCTTCGTTTTCAAGATGATTATTAAGCACTTGTCCACTAATCATATCGTTGTATGAGTTAACAACAATAGCTGCCAAAGTCATATCTTCCTGAATAGATTCGCGAGATCTCTTCTTGATATACTCAGTTTGAAACACAGGAGTCTGAGTCTGAGTATGAGTCTGCTGAATCGGAGAAGCTTCAATCATCTTAATTGTAGAATTCTGAGCTTGTAATTTTGCATTAAAATAGCCGGACTGAGACAATGGTGCAGACATTTGTGAAGCATTGGCTGTTAAGTATGCTGTCTGTAGTGGAACATGAGTACCAGAAGATGTCCAAATAGTGGACGCCGCAACAGCTACAGAACCAAGTCTCTTTCTCTTTGCTTCATCCTGAATGTCCTTCTCCATCAACTTCGAAGTAAAAGCTGTTAGTGTCAACGGACGACCTGATGAGCTGTACCTGTTCTGAATCTTTTCTATCTCATGATCCCACTTTTCTGGAAGACCATCTTTTAACACCCTTACTGCCTTTTCATTAGGCACCTCAATCCCATAATCTGCCATCTCTGCAACCAATAACCGATATCTCTCCAAAGTTTGTCCTAGAGATTCTGATGGAAGAGCTGCAAACACCCTCCACTCATCCTTCAAAACCTTACCCTTAGTCGCACGATAAGTAGCTGTACCTTCTGTTGCAGATTGAAGAGCCAACCAGATAGTATACGATGTTTTGTTTCGGTTCTTAAATTGCTGAAAAATCTCCTTTAACAAAGCTTGGGTTAGCTGAGCATAACATCTACACTCAAGATTGTACTCTTCACGCTCTGTAGGACTAAACTGTGAAGTTTCTTTGGGTTCACCATCTGCTCCGTATGGCCATATATACGGATTCTCAATACATTCTCAAAGTCTAGAATCGACAACGTTTAAGTAAATAACAAACCTAACTTTCCAGTCCAAGAAGTTTTTAAGATTATCAAGTCTAGGTACTTTATTTGATGAACCATATTCACTTTCATTAAGTAATAGTTTTTGTAGTCCAGGTGCAATTACTAACGCACTGTATTAATTCATCACTTGTTCGTTTATGTTAGACATTTTAACTGATTGAGTATTAAATTAAATGTAGTTAAAAGATTCTGTCTCAAAAGAGGATCGGTCGACGGGCAAGACAATCGGCCGGAGGTCTATGACAATCGGTCGAAGGTCTATGACAATCGGTTGGAGGTCTATGACAATCGGTCGGAGGTCTATGACTAACGGCCGATGGTGTAATCTTTGAACTGAATCTTAGAATTGAGACCTTCGGTCGATGGAAGCTACTATCGGTCGATGGTAGTGGACGATCGGTCGATGGTCAAGAGACGAACGGCCGATGGTAAAGACAAACAGTTCTATGATATGACAAACTGTCCTCCGGTTCAATATGAGACGATCGGTCGATTGTGTCTGACGAACGGTCGAGGGTCGGGACGAACGGACGATGGTCAAAGACGATCGGCCGAGGGTAGTTCTTACGAATACTGGGCAGGAAAAACTAGGGTTTTTGCTAAAAACTTCAATTTCGATCGATTTTTGACGTTCTAGACTTAAACCAAACCGGTAGAAACCTAGAAAATACACCCAGAGACACAAAGAAACACAAAAACACGAGATTTAAACGTAAAAATATCAACTTTTAATCACAAATCCATTTTGACCAAAAACCCTAAAATTGAAAACACATAATTCGACTCAAAAACGTTTAGATCAGCAAGCCTAAGCTCTGATACCACTTTGTAGACGATTTAGGACCTTAGATTAAACGTTAAACCTAGAATAAGGGCGGAAAACAATAAACTAGGATGAATCGAATACGAGTTTCACTTTGGATCAATCTAACCAATAATATGTTGATATAATCAAGGCCTAGATGATTGTATTCGGTTGGGATATGGTCTGAGACAATAGTAACAGCGAAATACGACGGCTAGGGTGTATAGGATTTGTAAACTAACAATGTAACCCAACACCCGTATTTATATAAAGTTACAGCGACCATCGACCGGTGGTCTCTGACCTACGGCCGATGGTGATAGTGTAGTGACCCGAACTTTTCCTTGTTTATATATATATATATATATTAAATGAAATTGTTATTTACATGATTAAGTGTTTCCAACATGTTAAGCAATCAAACTTGTTAAGACTTGATTAATTGAAATAGGTTTCATATAGACAATTGACCACCCAAGTTGACCGGTGATTCACGAACGTTAAAACTTGTAAAAACTATATGATGACATATATATGGTTATATATATAGTTAACATGATATTATGATAAGTAAACATATCATTAAGTATATTAATAATGAACTACATATGTAAAAATAAGACTACTAACTTAATGATTTTGAAACGAGACATATATGTAACGATTATCGTTGTAACGACATTTAATGTATATATATCATATTAAGAGATATTTGTACATCATAATATCATGATAATATAATAATTTAAAATCTCATTTGATATTATAAACATTGGGTTAACAACATTTAACAAGATCGTTAACCTAAAGATTTCAAAACAACACTTACATGTAACGACTAACGATGACTTAACGACTCAGTTAAAATGTATATACATGTAGTGTTTTAATATGTATTCATATACTTTTTAAAGACTTCAAGACACTTATCAAAATACTTCTACTTAACAAAAATGCTTACAATTACATCCTCGTTCAGTTTCATCAACAATTCTACTCGTATGCACCCGTATTCGTACTCGTACAATACACAGCTTTTAGATGTATGTACTATTTGTATATACACTTCAATGATCAGCTCTTAGCAGCCCATGTGAGTCACCTAACATATGTGGGAACCATCATTTGGCAACTAGCATGAAATATCTCATAAAATTACAAAAATATGAGTAATCATTCATGACTTATTTACATGAAAACAAAATTTCATATCCTTTATATCTAATCCATACACCAACGACCAAAAACACCTACAAACACTTTCATTCTTCAATTTTCTTCATCTAATTGATCTCTCTCAAGTTCTATCTTCAAGTTCTAAGTGTTCTTCATAAATTCTACAAGTTCTAGTTTCATAAAATCAAGAATACTTCCAAGTTTGCTAGCTTACTTCCAATCTTGTAGAGTGATCATCCAACCTCAAGAAATCTTTATTATTTACAGTAAGATATCTTTCTAATACAAGGTAATACTCATATTCAAACTTTGATTCAATTTCTATAACTATAACAATCTTATTTCGAGTGAAAATCTTACTTGAACTGTTTTCGTGTCATTATTCTGCTTCAAGAACTTTCAAGCCATCCAAGGATCCTTTGAAGCTAGATACATTTTTCTCATTTCCAGTAGCTTTATCCAGAAAACTTGAGGTAGTAATGATGTTCATAACATTATTCGATTCATACATATAAAGCTATCTTATTCGAAGGTTTAAACTTGTAATCACTAGAACATAGTTTAGTTAAGTCTAAACTTGTTCGCAAACAAAAGTTAATCCTTCTAATTTGAATTTTAAAATCAACTAAACACATGTTCTATATCTATATGATATGCTAACTTAATGATTTAAAACCTGGAAACACGAAAAATACCGTAAAACCGGATTTACGCCGTCGTAGTAACACCGCGGGCTGTTTTGGGTTAGTTAATTAAAAACTATGATAAATTTTGATTTAAAAGTTGTTCTTCTGGGAAAATGATTTTTCTTATGAACATGAAACTATATCCAAAAATCATGGTTAAACTCAAAGTGAAAGTATGTTTTTCAAAATGGTCATCAAGACGTCGTTCTTTCGACTGAAATGACTACCTCTTACAAAAATGACTTGTAACTTATATTTCCGACTATAAACCTATATTTTTCTGTTTAGATTCATAAAATATAGTTCAATATGAAACCATAGCAATTTGATTCACTCAAAACGGATTTAAAACGAAGAAGTTATCGGTAAAACAAGATTGGATAATTTTTCTTGTTGTAGCTACGTGGAAATTGGTAACAAATCTATATTAATCATATCCTAGCTAACTTATATTGTATTATACATGTATTCTAATATATTATGTAATCTTGGGATACCATAGACACGTATGCAAATGTTTTGACATATCATATCGACCCATGTGTATATATTATTTGGAACAACCATAGACACTCTATATACAGTAATGTGGAAGTTAGCTATACAGGGTTGAGGTTGATTCCAAAAATATATATACTTTGAGTTGTGATCTAGCATGAGACGTGTATACACTGGGTCGTGGATGTAACACCCCAGGTAAAACGTTCCCCGTAGCATGATATTGTCCGCTTTGCAGAGATAGGGACGTACCCTTGTCTCCCCCGTAGGTTGCTCACGGATTTTTCTTGGCGACCACACACGACGAACACTTTCCCAGGAGGTCACCCATCCTGGTAGTGCTCTCGCCTGAGCACGCTTAACTGCAGAGTTCTCATGGGATCTGCTGCGCTTGTGGTCCCAAAACGCGTCATGCTAGGAAAGGTCTCCACACCCTTATAAGGCATGCTTCGTTCCCCTCTCCAACCGATGTGGGACGGATGTAACACGGGTGTTACAATCCTCCCCCCTAATGGGACACAGCGTCCTCGCTGTGCACGTTTGGTCCGGGGCCTGGCTCTGATACCATTCTGTAACACCCCAGGTAAAACGTTCCCCGTAGCATGATATTGTCCGCTTTGCAGAGATAGGGACGTACCCTTGTCTCCCCCGTAGGTTGCTCACGGATTTTTCTTGGCGACCACACACGACGAACACTTTCCCAGGAGGTCACCCATCCTGGTAGTGCTCTCGCCTGAGCACGCTAAACTGCAGAGTTCTCATGGGATCTGCTGCGCTTGTGGTCCCAAAACGCGTCATGCTAGGAAAGGTCTCCACACCCTTATAATGCATGCTTCGTTCCCCTCTCCAACCGATGTGGGACGGATGTAACACGGGTGTTACAGTGGATTGATTCAAGATAATATATATCAATTTTTTTCTGTACATCTAACTTTGGACAACTAGTTGTAGGTTACTAACGAGGACAGCTGACTTAATGAACTTAAAACATCAAAATGTATTAAAAGTGTTGTAAATATATTTTGAACATACTTTGATATATATGTACATATTTGTTATAGGTTCGTGAATCGACTAGTGGCCAAGTCTTACTTCCTGACGAAGTAAAAATCTGTGAAAGTGAGTTATAGTCCCACTTTTAAAATCTAATATTTTTGGTATGAGAATACATGCAGGTTTTATAAATGATTTACAAAATAGACACAAGTACGTGAAACTACATTCTATGGTTGAATTATCGAAATCGAATATGCCCCATTTTATTAAGTCTGGTAATCTAAGAATTAGGGAACAGACACCCTAATTGATGCGAATCCTAAAGATAGATCTATCGGGCCCAACAAGTCCCATCCAAAGTACCGGATGCTTTAGTACTTCGAAAATTATATCATGTTCGAAGGAGAATCTCGGAATGATGGGGATATTCTTATATATGCATCTTGTTAATGTCGGTTACCAGGTGTTCACCATATGAATGATTTCTATCTCTATGTATGGGATGTATATTGAAATATGAAATCTTGTGGTTTATTGTTACGATTTGATATATATATAGGTTAAACCTATAACTCACCAACATTTTTTGTTGACGTTTTAAGCATGTTTATTCTCAGGTGATTATTAAGAGCTTCCGTTGTTGCATACTTAAATAAGGACAAGATTTGGAGTCCATGCTTGTATGATATTGTGTAAAAACTGCATTCAAGAAACTTATTTCATTGTAACATATTTGTATTGTAAACCATTATGTAATAGTCGTGTGTAAACAGGATATTTTAGATTATCATTATTTGATAATCTACGTAACGCTTTTTAAACCTTTATTGATGAAATAAAGGTTATGGTTTGTTTTAAAATGAATGCAGTCTTTGAAAAACGTCTCATATAGAGGTCAAAACCTCGCAACGAAATCAATTAATATGGAACGTTTTTAATCAATATGAACGGGACATTTCAGTTGGTATCCGAGCGTTGGTCTTAGAGAACCATAATTATGCATTAGTGTGTCTTATCGAGTTTGTTAGGATGCATTAGTGAGTCTGGACTTCGACCGTGTTTACTTGAAAGATGATTGCTTAACAAATTTTGTTGGAAACTATATATTTTTAACATCTGAATATTATGTGATATATTAATCTCTTAACGCGTTTGATATTATGTGATAGATGTCTACCTCTAGAACAAGTCCCATTGACTCACCTAATAATAATGAAGAGTCAATTGTAAATTGGAATGATTCGTGGACTGATTCACAAGTTCCCGAAGAGGAACTGGAAGAAGAGTCGGAACCGAAAGAAGAATCGGAACCGGAAGAAGAAATAGAACCAGTGGGGGAAATAATAAAATGGTTAAGTAGAAGAAAATCCTCAACCAACCGACCAAAGTTAATTATGGTCAATGGTGTTTCCGCCAAGGAAGCAAAGTATTGGGAGGATTACCAATTCTCCGATGAATCGGATCCCGACAAGGATTTCGATGACGTTATAGAAATTACCCCAACACAATTTAATAAGGCAAAAGAGAACAATAAGGGAAAGGGCATAAAAATAGAGAAATTTGATTCCAAACCCGATGAACTTTATATGTATCGTCAACACCCGTATTTCTTAAGTTGTGACAATAACCCGGGAACCTTTAAACCACCAGGTTTTTCTAAACCAATGTGGAAAACGACGACTCGTATTAGGGGAACATCATATATCCCTAGAAACTTGGCAAAATGAACCAAAACCGAAGAAGAAGAAACGAGCGAGTCGGAATAAGATAGTTGTATTCGTGTGGTGTAATATATGTAATATAGTGTGCTTATGCTTTATGATATATGTAAAAATTGCTTGTATTAATAAGTATTTTTTTATGAATCTAACTCTTGTCTATTTTACAGTATAAAAACACAAAATGGATAGACAACCCAATATTTTAAGAGACCTACCCGGAGACATGATTGATGAAATCTTGTCTAGAGTCGGTCAGAATTCCTCGGCACAACTATTTAAGGCGAGATCAGTTTGTAAGACATTCGAAGAACGTTCCAAGAATGCCTTGGTTTATAAAAGGCTTTCGTTCGAAAGATGGGGGATATCACATTGGGAAATCCATAAGTTACGATGTGTTTACTTTGACGCATATATTGCGGGGAACCCAAATGCTATTTTACGCAACGGGTTAAGAAATTATTTTGACTCAATATATCCGAATATAGGACTTCGTGATTTAGAAAAGGCGGCTAACATGCAACATAAAGAAGCATGTTATGCTTACGGGTTAGTAATGTTCACTTCTCACCAAAGTGAGAACAAGAACATCGGGCTACAACTATTAAACAAAACGTTCCCACAAGTGACGGAGTCGGTAATTGGGGTAATAAATGAGGTTTTTAGGTTATTACGAGACTGTTGGTCATTACGTAACCTTCATCCTTTTGACGACGTTACATCACATTGTCTTACTATCGGTCACAACGGTTATGTTCCACAAAACCAAGGATGGGAAGTGGTATTAGTAAAACCAGAATGCATGACTTGTTTCTGGACGTATGAATTACGTGTCTTTATTGCCTTTGCTGAACGCCTTATTTATTAACTAGAATTATCTTCGCAACTACTTTGTATCAAAGTTTTATGTGCTATATTTCATGCTATATGTAAAATAGCGGTATTGTAAGTTTGCAAGTTATTGTATAAAGGCTTGATTATGATTTTTTTTTTTTTGATTAGTTTTTCATATAGAATTGTAGTAGTTGAAATGGTATGTTAGCTACTAAGTATGAACTTAACGGGTAGGCACTACCCGAATTAAAGAGTATAAAAAGCTAATATGAAGAAAGAGCTTTTATAAATAAGTTCATATTACGCTACGAAATACTATTAACTACTCTTGATATTCTATATGATTAACTCGTTTCATTTGATTATTTTAAAGGAAATGGCACCAACTACTCTACGCACCTTGAATATGAGTGAAGAGGAATTTCGTACCTTTCTTGCTTCAAACATAGCCGCAGTACAGGCTGCTCTACATACCAACAATAACCTTGAATCTAGCAGTACAGGAAATCGTGTAGGATGCACCTACAAAGAATTCACTGCCTGCAAACCTTTGGAATTTGATGGAACCGAAGGACCGATCTAATTAAAACGGTGGACCGAGAAGATCGAATCGGTGTTTGCCATAAGTAAGTGTACTGAAGAGGACAAAGTGAAGTACGCTACGCAAACCTTCACAGGTTCTGCGTTAACATGGTGGAATACCTATCTAGAGCAAGTGGGACAAGATGATGCTTATGCACTACCGTGGTCAGCATTCAAGCACTTGATGAACGAGAAGTACCATCCCAGAACCGAGGTCAATAAGCTCATGACAGAACTTAGAGGGTTATCAACCCAAGGATTTGATAATACCACGTACGAAAGACGATTCACAGAATTATGCCTATTGTGTCCGGGAGCGTTTGAAGATGAGGAAGAGAAGATCGACGCGTTTGTGAAAGGATTACCGGAAAGAATCCAAGAAGATATAAGTTCACACGAGCCCACCTCCATACAACAGGCATGTAGAATGGCTCACAAACTAGTGAACCACATTGAAGAAAGAATTAAAGAACAGACTGCTGAAGAGGCCAATGTGAAGCAAGTCAAAAGAAATTGGGAGGAAAACGGTGATAAGAATCACCAATACAACAACAACAGCAATTACAACAATAATCGCAACAACTAACCTAACAATCGCAACATCAATCGCAACAACAACAAACGGCCCAACAACAACAAACAACAACAACAACAACAACAACAACAACAACAACTACTACTACAATCATCCCAACAACAATAATAACCGCAACAACAACAACAACAACAACAATCAGAAGCAGCTATGCCAAAGGTGTGAAAAGTATCACTCGGGGTTCTGCACCAAATTTTGCAAGAAGTGTAAAAGAAATGGTCATAGCGCGGTAAAGTGTGAGGTCTACGGACCAGGGGTTAACAGAACGAAAGGAACAAATGGTGTCGGAACGAGTAATGGCGGAGCAAGTAGTGTCGGAACAAGTTATGCCAATGTAGTTTGTTATAAATGTGGAAAACCGGGCCACATTATTAGAAATTGCCCGAACCAAGAGAACACAAATGGACAAGGCCGCGGAAGAGTTTTCAATATTAATGCGGCAGAGGCACAGAAGACCCGGAGCTTGTTACGGGTACGTTTCTTATTGACAATAAATCTGCTTACGTTTTATTTGATTCGGGTGCGGATAGAAGCTATATGAGTAGAGATTTTTGTGCTAAATTAAGTTGTCCATTGACGCCTTTGGATAGTAAATTTTTACTCGAATTAGCAAATGGTAAATTAATTTCAGCAGATAATATATGTCGGAATCGAGAAATTAAACTGGTTAGCGAAACATTTAAGATTGACTTGATACCAGTAGAGTTAGGGAGTTTTGATGTAATAATCGGTATGGACTGGTTGAAAGAAGTGAAAGTAGAGATCGTTTGTTACAAAAATGCAATTCGCATTATACGAGAAAAAGGAAAACCCTTAATGGTGTACGGAGAAAAGGGCAACACGAAGCTACATCTTATTAGTAATTTGAAGGCATAAAAACTAATAGGAAAAGGTTGCTATGCTGTTCTAGCACACGTCGAGAAAGTACAAACTGAAGAAAAGAGCATCAATGATGTTCCCGTCGCAAAAGAATTTCCCGATGTATTTCCGGGTCCGTTGAATTTCAAATAGATCTTGTACCAGGAGCTGCACCAATAGCTCGTGCTCCTTACAGACTCACACCCAGCGAGATGAAAGAACTGCAAAGCTAATTACAAGAACTTTTAGAGCGTAGTTTCATTCGACCAAGCACATCACCGTGGGGAGCTCCTATTTTGTTTGTCAAGAAGAAAGATGGTACATTCAGGTTGTGTATCGACTACCGAGAGTTGAACAAACTTACCATCAAGAACCGCTACCCACTACCGAGAATCGACGACTTATTTGATCAACTACAAGGCTCGTCTGTTTATTCAAAGATTGACTTACGTTCCGGGTATCATCAAATGCGGGTGAAAGAAGATGATATTCCAAAGACTGCTTTCAGAACACGTTACGGTCATTACGAGTTTATGATCATGCCGTTTGGTTTAACTAATGCACCAGCTGTGTTCATGGACCTTATGAACCGAGTGTGTGGACCATACCTTGACAAGTTTGTCATTGTTTTCATTGATGACATACTTATTTACTCAAAGAATGACCAAGAACACGGTGAACATTTGAGAAAGGTGTTAGAAGTATTGAGGAAGGAAGAATTGTACGCTAAGTTTTCAAAGTGTGCATTTTGGTTGGAAGAAGTTCAATTCCTCGGTCACATAGTGAACAAAGAAGGTATTAAGGTGGATCCGGCAAAGATAGAAACTGTTGAAAAGTGGGAAACCCCGAAAACTCTGAAACACATACGCCAGTTTTTAGGACTAGCTGGTTACTACAGAAGGTTCATCCAAGACTTTTCCAGAATAGCAAAACCCTTGACTGCATTAACGCATAAAGGGAAGAAATTTGAATGGAAGGATGAACAAGAGAAAGCGTTTCAGTTATTGAAGGAAAAACTAACTACGGCACCTATATTGTCATTGCCTGAAGGGAATGATGATTTTATGATTTATTGTGACACATCAAAGCAAGGTCTCGGTTGTGTATTAATGCAACGAACGAAGGTGATTGCTTATGCGTCTAGACAATTGAAGATTCACGAACAAAATTATACGACGCATGATTTGGAATTAGGCGCGGTTGTTTTTGCATTAAAGACTAGGAGGCACTACTTATATGGGGTCAAAAGTATTATATATACCGACCACAAAAGTCTTCAACACATATTTAATCAGAAACAACTGAATATGAGGCAGCGTAGGTGGATTGAATTGTTAAATGATTACGACTTTGAGATTCGTTACCACCCGGGGAAGGCAAATGTGGTAGCCGACGCCTTGAGCAGGAAGGACAGAGAATCCATTCGAGTAAAATCTATGAATATAATGATTCACAATAACCATACTACTCAAATAAAGGAGGCGCAACAAGGAGTTTTAAAAGAGAGAAATTTAAAGGATGAAATACCCAAAGGATCGGAGAAGCATCTTAATATTCGGGAAGACGGAACCCGGTATAGGGCTGAAAGGATTTGGGTACCAAAATTTAGAGATATGAGAGAAATGGTACTTAGAGAAGCTCATAAAACCAGATACTCAATACATCCTGGAACGGGGAAGATGTACAAGGATCTCAAGAAATATTTTTGGTGGCCGGGTATGAAAGCCGATGTTGCTAAATACGTAGGAGAATGTTTGACGTGTTCTAAGGTCAAAGCTGAGCATCAGAAACCATCAGGTCTACTTCAACAACCCGAAATCCCGGAATGGAAATGGGAAAACATTACCATAGATTTCATCACTAAATTGCCAAGGACTGCAAGTGGTTTTGATACTATTTGGGTAATAGTTGATCGTCTCACTAAATCAGCACACTTCCTGCCAATAAGAGAAGAAGACAAGATGGAGAAGTTAGCACGACTGTATTTGAAGGAAGTCGTCTCCAGACATGGAATACCAATCTCTATTATCTCTGATAGGGATGGCAGATTTATTTCAAGATTCTGGCAGACATTACAGCAAGCATTAGGAACTCGTCTAGACATGAGTACTGCCTATCATCCACAAACTGATGGGCAGAGCGAAAGGACAATACAAATGCTTGAAGACATGCTACGAGCATGTGTTATTGATTTCGGAAACAGTTGGGCTCGACATCTACCGTTAGCAGAATTTTCCTACAACAACAGCTACCATTCAAGCATTGAGATGGCGTCGTTTGAAGCACTTTATGGTAGAAAGTGCAGGTCTCCGATTTGTTGGAGTGAAGTGGGGGATAGACAGATTACGGGTCCGGAGATAATACAAGAAACTACCGAGAAGATCATCCAAATTCAACAACGGTTGAAAACCGCCCAAAGTCGACAAAAGAGCTACGCTGGCATTAAAAGAAAAGATATAGAATTTGAAATTGGAGAGATGGTCATGCTTAAAGTTGCACCTTGGAAAGGCGTTGTTCGATTTGGCAAACGAGGGAAATTAAATCCAAGGTATATCGGACCATTCAAGATTATTGATCGTGTCGGACCAGTAGCTTACCGACTTGAGTTACCTCAACAACTCGCGGCTGTACATAACACTTTCCACGTGTAGAATTTGAAGAAATGTTTTGCTAAAGAAGATCTCACTATTCCGTTAGATGAAATCCAAATCAACGAAAAACTTCAATTCATCGAAGAACCCGTCGAAATAATGGATCGTGAGGTTAAAAGACTTAAGCAAAACAAGATACCAATTGTTAAGGTTCGATGGAATGCTCATAGAGGACTCGAGTTCACCTGGAAACGAGAAGATCGGATGAAGAAGAAATACCCGCATTTATTTCCAGAAGATACGTCAACACCTCCAACTGCTTAAAATTTCGGGACGAAATTTATTTAACTGGTAGGTACTGTAGTGACCCGAACTTTTCTATGTTTATATATATATATATATATATATATATATTTATATATATATATATATATATATATATATATATATATATATATATATATATACATTAAATGAAATTGTTATTTACATGATTAAGTGTTTCCAACATGTTAAGCAATCAAACTTGTTAAGACTTGATTAATTGAAATAGGTTTCATATAGACAATTGACCACCCAAGTTGACCGGTGATTCACGAACGTTAAAACTTGTAAAAACTATATGATGACATATATATGGTTATATATATAGTTAACATGATATTATGATAAGTAAACATATCATTTAGTATATTAATAATGAACTACATATGTAAAAACAAGACTACTAACTTAATGATTTTGAAACGAGACATATATGTAACGATTATCGTTGTAACGACATTTAATGTATATATATCATATTAAGAGATATTCGTACATCATAATATCATGATAATATAATAATTTAAAATCTCATTTGATATTATAAACATTGGGTTAACAACATTTAACAAGATCGTTAACCTAAAGATTTCAAAACAACACTTACATGTAATGACTAACGATGACTTAACGACTCAGTTAAAATGTATATACATGTAGTGTTTTAATATGTATTCATACACTTTTTAAAGACTTCAAGACACTTATCAAAATACTTCTACTTAACAAAAATTCTTACAATTACATCCTCGTTCAGTTTTATCCCGTATTCGTACTCGTACGCACCCGTATTCGTACTCGTACAATACACAGCTTTTAGATGTATGTACTATTTGTATATACACTCCAATGATCAGCTCTTAGCAGCCCATGTGAGTCACCTAACACATGTGGGAACCATCATTTGGCAACTAGCATGAAATATCTCATAAAATTACAAAAATATGAGTAATCATTCATGACTTATTTACATGAAAATAAAATTTCATATCCTTTATATCTAATCCATACACCAACGACCAAAAACACCTACAAACACTTTCATTCTTCAATTTTATTCATCTAATTGATCTCTCTCAAGTTCTATCTTCAAGTTCTAAGTGTTCTTCATAAATTCTACAAGTTCTAGTTTCATAAAATCAAGAATACTTCCAAGTTTGCTAGCTTACTTCCAATCTTGTAGAGTGATCATACAACCTCAAGAAATCTTTATTATTTATAGTAAGATATCTTTCTAATACAAGGTAATACTCATATTCAAACTTTGATTCAATTTCTATAACTATAACAATCTTATTTCGAGTGAAAATCTTACTTGAACTGTTTTCGTGTCATGATCCTGCTTCAAGAACTTTCAAGCCATCCAAGGATCCTTTGAAGCTAGATTCATTTTTCTCATTTTCAGTAGTTTTATCCAGAAAACTTGAGGTAGTAATGATATTCATAACATTATTCGATTCATACATATAAAGCTATCTTATTCGAAGGTTTAAACTTGTAATCACTAGAACATAGTTTAGTTAAGTCTAAACTTGTTCGCAAACAAAAGTTAATCCTTCTAATTTGAATTTTAAAATCAACTAAACACATGTTATATATCTATATGATATGCTAACTTAATGATTTAAAACCTGGAAACACGAAAAACACCGTAATACCGGATTTACGCCGTCGTAGTAACACCGCGGGCTGTTTTGGGTTAGTTAATTAAAAACTATGATAAACTTTGATTTAAAAGTTGTTCTTCTGGGAAAATGATTTTTCTTATGAACATGAAACTATATCCAAAAATCATGGTTAAACTCAAAGTGAAAGTATGTTTTTCAAAATGGTCATCAAGACGTCGTTCTTTCGACTGAAATGACTACCTCTTACAAAAACGACTTGTAACTTATATTTCCGACTATAAACCTATACTTTTTCTGTTTAGATTCATAAAATAGAGTTCAATATGAAACCATAGCAATTTGATTCACTCAAAACGGATTTAAAACGAAGAAGTTATGGGTAAAACAAGATTGGATAATTTTTCTTGTTGTAGCTACGTGAAAATTGGTAACAAATCTATATTAATCATATCCTAGCTAACTTATATTGTATTATACATGTATTCTAATATATTATGTAATCTTGAGATACCATAGACACGTATGCAAATGTTTTGACATATCATATCTACCCATGTGTATATATTATTTGGAACAACTATAGACACTCTATATGCAGTAATGTGGGAGTTAGCTATACAGGGTTGAGGTTGATTCCAAAAATATATATACTTTGAGTTGTGATCTAGCCTGAGACGTGTATACACTGGGTCGTGGATTGATTCAAGATAATATATATCAATTTTTTTCTGTACATCTAACTTTGGACAACTAGTTGTAGGTTACTAACGAGGACAGCTGACTTAATGAACTTAAAACATCAAAATGTATTAAAAGTGTTGTAAATATATTTTGAACATACTTTGATATATATGTACATATTTGTTATAGGTTCGTGAATCGACCAGTGGCCAAGTCTTACTTCCCGACGAAGTAAAAATCTGTGAAAGTGAGTTATAGTCCCACTTTTAAAATCTAATATTTTTGGGATGAGAATACATGCAAGTTTTATAAATGATTTACAAAATAGACACAAGTACGTGAAACTACATTCTATGGTTGAATTATCGAAATCGAATATGCCCCTTTTTATTATGTCTGGTAATCTAAGAATTAGGGAACAGACACCCTAATTGACGCGAATCCTAAAGATAGATCTATTGGGCCCAACAAGCCCCATCCAAAGTACCGGATGCTTTAGTACTTCGAAAATTATATCATGTTCGAAGGAGAATCCCGGAATGATGGGGATATTCTTATATATGCATCTTGTTAATGTCGGTTACCAGGTGTTCACCATATGAATGATTTCTATCTCTATGTATGGGATGTATATTGAAATATGAAATCTTGTGGTCTATTGTTACGATTTGATATATATAGGTTAAACCTATAACTCACCAACATTTTTTGTTGATGTTTTAAGCATGTTTATTCTCAGGTGATTATTAAGAGCTTCCGCTGTCGCATACTTAAATAAGGACAAGATTTGGAGTCCATGCTTGTATGATATTGTGTAAAAACTGCATTCAAGAAACTTATTTCATTGTAACATATTTGTATTGTAAACCATTATGTAATAGTCGTGTGTAAACAGGATATTTTAGATTATCATTATTTGATAATCTACGTAAAGCTTTTTAAACCTTTATTGATGAAATAAAGGTTATGTTTTGTTTTAAAATGAATGCAGTCTTTGAAAAACGTCTCATATAGAGGTCAAAACCTCGCAACGAAATCAATTAATATGGAACATTTTTAATCAATATGAACGGTACATTTCAGATAGTCCCTCGATCGATGGTCTCTACCATCGGTCGATGTTCTGAGCTGCCAACCAAACAGCTCGAACCATTTTACGTCATTGCTTAATCAATTCAAACACACAGTATCAATGACAATGTTTATACACGACTGAAAAATAAACGATAATACAAATAGAACTTATTACCTCATAGAACTCGGGATTATGCACCAACAATACTCACGCACCAAGCAAACTAATAAAAAGAATCCAATTTAAGCAGGAAGCACACACCCGTTAGTAAAAGTTGGCGGGAGGGACTAGTTTGGGACTCAAAAATCAATTTAAGGATGGTTTTTGCTGGTTTTGAGTGACAGGGATGGTTTGGGCTAAATATGAAAAACACGGGGACTATTTGGACAATTTTGTCAAAGAGAATATTGGTTTTTTCTTCTACCATGAATATAAGGCTTTAGATTTGAATCAGGTGCACAAAAGGGATTATGATAATTTATAAATGTCACGTCATCAAATCTAGTGATGTGGTACTCCGTCATCATCTTCTCCGATAAGTTAGTTGCTGGAAAATTACATTTATGGCTAGAAAAAGTCGTCGAAAGAAATTTGGCCATAAAATTGGATGACGTGGCGCCATCTCATCAGATTCGATGAGGTGATGTCTATGTGAATGCATGTGTGGATGAATATTACTTTAACTGAACTTTTTTTAAAATCAAAATCTTTTTGTGCATCAAAATTAAAATCAGGGAAAAAATCGATATTACTTTCATCCGATTCACATTATAAGTGTTCAATAAATAGTTTTAAATTTAAAATATGGGATTAAAACACACCAATATGTTTTGTCCCTTTTTGCAATAAAACAGGAACTCCATAAAAAAGAAATCTTTCACCAATTGTTGAAGGAAAAACAGTACACACCGGGTAAAAACACCCAACATACTAATCGGCAACCAAGTAAAAAGCCACTAGACTCGAAACAAACTAAGCCACTAACGGCCAACCACAACAACCAAACCGACCTAAGACTATCCCGGACAAAAGGGAACAAATATCAAAACCAAAAATGCTACCAACAAACACTAAACCCGACCAAAGCATAACACTCAACATGAAGCACAGATAAAGACATCCAACATGCCCGAACGAGCCAAACAACTAATAAAGAAACTAAAAAATCGGAAAACAATTGATAGGATCTCGAGCATCGTCTTCAATGATAAGTATAATTAAATTATTAAAATGAAGTTGTGATGTGGTACAACGGTTAGTGGCTTGCCTCCTTTAGGGAAGGTAAGGAGTTCGACCCTCATTGGCTACATATTACCCCACAATTTCATGTCTGTCATGAAGTACAATCCATGGCACCTTTTCCACATCGCGTTGGGGGATAAGGGGGAGGAGGGTTTTACCGTCCATGTCCCGTATGAGATTGGTGCGGGTTTTCCCCACAATTCATGTCTGCCATTAAGTACCATCCATGGCACCTTTTCCACATCGCGTTGTGGGGGGGGGGGGCGGTTTACCGTCAATATCGCGTATGAGATTGGTGCGAATTTTCTCCTGAGCACGCAGTTAGGGGCGGGTATAGCAACTGTGGGAGATGATCATGTGGTTGGTTAAGTCCACGGGTGATCCCCACTAACTGCTGCCAAAAAAAAAAAAAAAAAAAAAAATTATTAAACCCCACCAATATGTTCGTAATTCAAAACCAAGTATAATCATTAATCAAGATTTTGAAATTTTATTCTTTTCCCTTTTGAAACCTATACCCACAGTAATTTCAAGTTTCAACCAAACATCCTTGCAATAATTTCATCAGCTGTAGTTGACCTCGTGTTGGTTGCAAGAAACGTGTAAATATTTTATTATCTATTGTTCTTTATATTATAGTGTTGGATTGGATGGTCCTCAATACTTCAAATATGACATGCCATCCTTTTAGCAATGTGACATTGATTATCATGATATAGATCATTACTTAGCAAATTATAGACTTTTTATTTATTGCAAAATACTTGTAGAATAACAGTCATGATAATATTCAAAATACAATTCAATGCTTTAATGTATTACCAATATATGAACATCATGGTAGCACATGCAGTAGCATTTTTTTTTTTTTTTTTTTTACTTAAATTAAAAGTTCTTGCCTTTAACCATATATTTTTTGATTGCCAAAGTTTATCTGAGCATTTGTTAAACAGAAATTCAAGACCATAAATGCAGAATTTGTGGTATTTTATCATATAAAAGTAAATAACTTTACAAAGTGTAATGTAAGCTTTCCAAGTATTTTGATAAAGGGGTATAACAAATACCACAACATCAATCAACAGTCATAAAAACTGCATTTCCGGTGGTGACCTGATACCGTTTTATTTTCAAAAACTTGAATCTTCGGTTGATGGTCGCCTCAAAAAGTACCTTAAACTATTGGTTACAACCTGCATGAAAATTTGCATTAAAACCAAAATATCAGAAGAAAACAAAATTTCTGAATGGGTTTCATTTGTATGGATTTTGGGTTTACCTGTTGAAGTGGTTCGATAAGAGCTTTGCCCTTGTAATTCACATGAAACTTGGCCTTAGCCAACAATCCCTGAATCACAATATCACAAAGTCATTGTACATACAAGTTTCATATGAATATAATATATAATATATATAAATATAAATAATAATAATCTTTTAAATAAATAAAGGTTGGTTAATTAATGTTACCTCGGTATCAAACTCTCCCGACTCTACTGCAACATTTATATCAGTGACAATTTTCACAAGATCTACCAGTAATCCGGGCCTATCTGCTGTTTCAACTGATAGCAAACTGTATGATATAAAATAGAATACATTTTTTTACTTCAAAATATACTATAAATATTCAGGTTCAAGAGAAAAGGCAAATATAGCCTCCATTTCAAAACATTGAATGTATAGGATGATTACCTTCGATCAGGGCCGTCATTTTTTATACGGATGCGGGTCGCAATGTCAACATCAAGCTGAAACAGTTCAAAACTCGGATGAAACATAGCTATTTGATTAACTAGTTATTGTGAAATTATGTAAACATACAAAGAACTTAAGATTTGGTACAATTGTGCATAAAGTTAACATGTCACCCGATTTAACCCGTTTATTAGTAAATGGGCAGGGATTTGTACCTTCTGCTTTGGTGCCTCAATTCCAAAAGCTTCGCCCATTGCTAATTGGGCGCTTGATTCCTGTACCATTAATCAGGTAAGTTCAAACATAGTTGACTTTCAAGAGTAAAGTCAAAGGTAGCACAAACAGTAAGTTGGGTTCATACCGGGTGATATTCAAGAAGATTGCTAATTATTGTTAGACGGATCGCCTCAAGCAACTCTGGCTCATCAACTTTTCGGCCAGTCGATCTGTAAAAAGTAAATTGAAAATGATTAATAATATAACTTTAGACACTAATCAGTATTTTCAAAGCCAGTGATTAGAATAAAAAATTTATTTCGTAATATATAAACTAATACATAAGTATATAACATTATTCACTTGAATTACTCATAAACTTAGAATGGACAAGTAGTTGTCAAGTTATAAATTCTAACTCAGTTTTCACATCATTTAAACAATTCATCGATTACTTATGGTCCACAAGAACGCACATGTTAACAGGTTAAACAAATACACTGATCATGTTAATCAAGAAAAGACGTTCATAAGCTCAATACTTACGCTTTAGTAATCGAAAATGTGTTATGCCTCCCAGAAGAATCCAAAACAACGTTTGCTTTGACAACATTCAATCCAAGATTCTTAAGAGCACTCATCTGCACATACATTTCCAACATTCAATCCAAGATATTTAAGGTCAACGCCGGCCGGGTTGAGTTGACCCAAAAACATTCTTTTCCTAAACATTAATACAGTTTTTATACCAAATTAGTGCGTCAAGTACTCAAGTGAGATTACACCAAGTATTTTATTTAAGTTGATTCTGAATAAAGTTACAAGGGGATTTCATACTCATAGAAAAATATAGGCATTTTAAGCTTTATTGACCCATTTGACTCGTCATAGATAAAACAGGATCCAAACCAAGCCCATTCATAGGTAAACGGGTCAATAACAGACAAAGCATACATGTTAAAACAATAATACATCAGAGGCTTCATACAGTGTCGAGAAGAGCCCCAAGACGATCCCCGAAGGTAATCTCTACAACGGTCGCATTTGGGTCCGAGTCCTGGTCGATAATTACTTTTGGTGTTGGAACCACATCAGTTTCCTGATAGCTTCCATCCTGCAAATCGAAAACCGGAAACTGATTAATACAAATAAATATACAAATATATCTACAAGAAACAATACAAGTCCCTTGCTTGATACCTCAATAGCTGTGGCGGATGCTTTTGGAATCATAGTACTGAATGAATATGACAATCTGGGTAAAATCCCAAATCAAGAATTAGAACAAAAACCCTAATTCATCATACATTATACTTGCATAAATCTTCAATCTTTTACTTCCACTATGACCCATGATAAAAAAAAAAAAAAAAAAAAAAGGTCCTTTTTTAGGTAAAACACAAATGTTCTTTCCAAAGGTCTTATATATAAGTAGTTTATTTAATTCAGTTTAATTATTTATCTCATAAAATCAATACTTTGACAACTGAATTTGATTTTTAATATCAAGAAAAATTGAAATCAGCTCCAGTTTAGTAAAATATATATTCAATTAACTACTGATCAATCAATCAAAGAACAAAACTTTAAAAACTAGAGCTACATTAAACTTAAATTACATCAAAATTAACAATCCCCAACTTCATTTACACATTCAATAAATAATCTTGCATGCAATCACTAAATGATTACCAATTATGACTTATATAAATATTACTAAATATTAACAATAATAATAATAATGATGAAATTAAAAGAGAAATAGAAGCAACTACCTTGATTTTGTTGAAATACAAATATGTTTAACAGGATCCGAACCGAAAAATGTGGTCTTGGAAATGGGTTGTTTCTCAAATGCAACTAATTTGGTGTAGAGTCCAAGAGTACAACCACATGATGCCATAGCTGCAGCCATAATAAAAAGTAACCAGAAAATAAGAAATAAAAAAGAAAATTGAAGACTAGAGGAAGAAGGAGAAGAAGATGAGCATTGATATTGTGAGGACAAAAATGGAAGAGTGTAAATTCAACCTAAAGGATAGATCATAGATGTCGTTTTTTGCATCTAGTGGTATCCGCCATTTGTAAAGAAGTCTGTTTTTATGGGATAAATATTTTTATTTTTATCTATTTTTATTTTTTTTTCTTTTGATCGTCTCCACAAGTCAAGTTATTTGAGTCGTATTTCTTGTAAACTGTTTCAATATCGGATGGTATATATATTTAGTAAATTTTGGCATTTTTCTTTTTTTAGTTTTTAATTTTGTGGTAGTGATGATTTTCAATGACCATTGCATATATTGGTTAGGCAAAGCATTAAAAGTTATATTAGAAAATTTTCAATTTTAAAAGGAAAAAAGCATTTGTGCCTAAATCATTTAGTTTATATTTATATTAAATTACAATTTTGTTAAAAACTTAGTCTTCATTACTATAGAAATCAATTAATAAATGATTTTTTAACATATATTAATAACCAGATAATAGATTTTGTAGTCATTGATAAAGGTTTTATAACGAACTAAAATGTGATGAAATAAATGTGAATGATATATCAACACTCAAAGTTTATTGTTTGGTGAAAAACTTATACCAGTTTACATACAACTTGTCGCACATAAGAGGATTGAGAACAAAGTTGGAAGAGGTCTATAAGCAATTAGCTTCATGATATTATAAGTTTTTATTATTGCGTTTTACTCCCACGTCTATGCACACTCGTAGGTAGTGCGGAAAAAGAATTTTAGATTAGAAATTTCTCTTAAAATAATGTGTGTTCAAAGAAACCTTTGGACACGAAAGCAGCTTTGAAAATTCAGGTCAGTGCGTGCACTTTTTGCTTGGACCCAAACGATTTTTAGTTGGTTTTGAAATTGATTTGTAGCCATTAAACCTGGTGTGTTCAGTTACAAAAGGATTTTCCTATAAAATGTACTAAGTTAATGTAAACTAGATAGCAAAAAACAAACACACTTACACTTATGATACTATTTAGATTCTCTCAGGTACATCTAAGGTATCTCGGTTCCGCTCACTTTTCATGAAAATGTTAAAAGTTTAACAATACGCTACTTCATATCCGTATATCTTGATAGATAGAAAGAAAAAACCTATTTATAGAATTTTGTCAAAACAATTAATTAATTAGTTTGAAATGCATGTAGCACCATCGATTAAGCAATACTAACTCTACTTCTCTCTCTCCACTAGGATTCCACCACATCCTTTGCTGCCGACTTCCACCGCTCTTCCTCTTCCTCCACCACCATACTCCGCCGCCCGATCTCACTCCTCATTTTGAATTTGTCTCAATTGAACGATTATTAATTAAGTCTTATGTTATAGTGAAAGTTAATGGATAAGCTTATTAACTAGAACTGAAGATGGTTGTAGAAGGCCCTGTGCAATTTATGTAGTAGTAACTCTCAAGACTCACGAGATTTTTAATTGCTGATTTTGTGTTAATTAATATGTTTATGAAAAAAGAAATCAACTTGTTCGCAATAACGCTGATCAGGTATGTCTTACTTAACTTCAATTTTTGTTTTTTGCTTTTAATTTGACTGTTGTTTACTCTTGATCGTTTGTGTAATTATTCAATTGTGCAAAAAAAGCTTTCACCATGTTCACTGATAACGGCTCTATTTCACCGGTAACGACTATATTTCCTTTCTTTTTTCCGGTGAGATCTTCACCTCTCTTCTTGTTCTTAACTTCATCTCTTTTCTTTTCATCCAATCTGCATTTGTTAACTGGTAGTCACCTTTTGATCCTCATCTATTTTCTTGTTTTTTGTTATTGCACACAACCTGTTTGTTCATTTGTCTCAAAGAAAAACATCTTAAAAAAAAAAAAAAAAAGTTAGCGGCGATCTACAAGGTCTAATTCCGACAATCTGATCTCTGTCTACTAATTACTCTTTTACGTTCTCTTGTTCTAGATCTAGATTCAATCTGTATTTGTTCTTTGCCTTCTCTTTTCTTATCCTATTAAGATGTTCCCCATTCCATGTTCTCCTTTCACACCCCTATCTAGCCGTTTGAACAAACAACCAAACATATCTCATCAGAACCGGCATTCGAACAATTCTCGCATCATCAACAACATAAAATATCAACCCGATAATGTTGGCGTATGGATTAAGGTTGACCGTAACTGCAAGAACCTCTCAGACCCTAATTCGGCCAACTTTACACCATCTTCCAGTGCCTTTCCTCCTCTTTATCGGCAACCAACAAACCCTAACACAAAATTTCTCAACCGTATGAACGCAGCAAACAATCTACTATATCAACGATTCAAACATCAAGAACACAACAAAAACCTAATTAAGAAGTTTGGAAACCATAACCATTCATCCGATAAGCCTACCCCTCCAAACCACCCAACCGAAAACCATAAACACCCTAACCATACAACCGAAAACCCTAAACCTACCCCATCACAATTCAAACACGTAAACAATGGCATCACCTCCTTTTTATTCTTCAACTTTTCAGACTCTTGAAACTCCGTTAAACTTTGGTCCCTTTTCAAAAAACATGGCGAAATAACGGAAGTATATATACCAAAAAAAAGGCTAAAGAATGGAAAAAGATTCGGGTTTGTGAGATATAAGAATATACCTCCTCATCAAGTCGACAATATGGAAAGGAAACTGAATAGGATTGAAGCTGATGGTATGTTGTTGGTTGTCTACAAAGCTCGCGATCAAAATAAAGGTACAAAAGGGACTGCCGAAAACCATACTAATCAGAATTCTCAGGGTACTAATCAGAAGGTAAACCCTAATATTAATCTTGATAATACCGTTAATGATCATACCTTCTGTGATGTTCTGAACAATAAGATACATGTTAATAAACACAATGATGCATATTTCTCCAAAGAATTTTCCATCAAGGTGCCAACCGATTCAAAGCTAGTCGATCTCCTCGGGCACGCTCTTATCGGTGAGATCAAGAATATTGAGCATCTCGATTATTTTAATGAAATATGTAAGTCCGAGAACTTAAATGGTTTGAATCTAAATATCTTGGTGGTAAAGATGTATTGCTCCTGTTTGATGATATTAGATGTGCATTTGATGTTATTAATCCTATGAGCTTCGGTAAAAAAACATCCTCTATGGAATTGGTTAGATAACATACGCCCTTGGGATCCGGAAGAATACACATCATCCGGACGTTTGGTTTGGTTAGACATTAGGGGTGTCCCTTTAACATGTTGGAACGAGTCTACTTTTCATAAGATAGCCAAGTGTTGGGGTGATGTTTTGGAACTAAAAAATTGCTCACTAGAAGAGAAGGGATCGCAAGACATCTCCATCGGCAAAGCACTCATCAACACAAGTTCACTCGCCCCAATTTTCGGTCAGGTATTTATTCATCACGATTTAAAGATCTCTAATGCATTTGTATCCGAAAATCTTAATACAGATATAGAATTTAACTCGACGGACAATGATTCATCGGTTTGGTAGGATGATATACATTCATACGAATATCCCTCGGACAACGAATCCCACATGGATGACGATCACGATAATAGATCACAAAATTCTGAAAATCAAAACCCACCGCCACCACATGATAAACATGACGACCGCAATGTTAACCATAACTACACAAATCAAAACCAGACCTCATCTTCCACATCATCGAAAAGGGTCGAAACAACCAAATTCTTCACTCACAACCGTGTAAACTCAGACCATGACAACGAAACCCAACAGGACCTTCTCATATCTCGGACACAAACGTAGAAACCAACTCATCAAACCGACATCATTTACATAGCAACACCTCCCATACAAGCAACAATTCACACATCCCTGAGTGTCACCCATGCCAACCTATACATATAAGCCCAATCGACATCATGCATAACCTAACATCTTCCAAGCCCACTAGCCCAACCAAATCCCCTATCAACAATCCATGGGCCTCACAAATAGAACCCATTATACTTAACATGGATTCTCCTGCAATACAAACAAATCACCCCACCATTCCTTGTAATGACGAACCCACCGGGCCCACCGAACCCACCGAATCCCTAAACATCACACCCACGCAAACTTCACCCATGTCAAACACCACACCCACTAAACCTACACATGCTGACATTACCCTTGAACAAACCATTCCAATCAATTCACCTAGCCATTTACCTACGGTCTCCATTGATGAAACATCCAACGATGATAACCACAGCAAATATCCTATCCACGACTTTCCGATGAGTAAAACAAAGGAGAACTCAAAGAATAAACAACACGATGTGACACGAGCCATAAAGAAACCAATGTACTCATCCAATACCATCGACTTCAAAAAAGTTGCACGCCCCACTCCGGTTACTAAACCACCCACGATATACCAAACCAAACCACCATCTGAGAATCCTAAGAATAGCACGCGATCAAAATTCTTATACATAAAGCATTGCGCGAGAAGCGGACAAAAACTAAAGTTTTCCCAACTTAACCACAAAACAAACTCCACTTCCAAACTGTCCGGGAACGCCTCAAAAGCAGTAACAAAGCCTAAAGAAGACAACACGAGCCACAATTCCAACAAGATAACGAGTAGCACCAAAGACACAACCGAATTCGGGCTTGGCATCGGCATCCGATGGGAACCCGAATTTTGATCTTCCACCATCTCCATTCGTTGGTAAGTTTTTTATAATGTGTCGCATTTCATTAAATATTCGCGGGTTGGGTCAAACGGATAAAATCAATTGGCTCAAACAAATTTGTCAAAAAGAAAATCCGGTCATCCTCGGGCTACAAGAAAAAAAATGTGGCCAATCCGATGACTCTTTAATCGAATCCTTTTGGTATAACACAAATTTTAAATTCATACAAAAAGACTCAATCGGGGCTTCGGGGGGTTTATTATTAATTTGGGATTCGTCTTCTTTCATATTTGACTCCGCCATTGAAGGGGAATTTTTTTATCGCAATTAAAGGGAAATGGGCAGGGTCAGACACCGATATGATTATGATAAACGTATATGGCCCACATTCACACGCAAAAAAATTAAGATTTTGGTCCGAACTTTCAAAATTAATTGATTCCATTGATGTTCCCCACATTATCTTCGGTGACTTTAATGAAGTTAGATCTAACTCTGAACGCTTAAACTGCTACTTCAAACAAACTTGGGCCGATAAATTTAACAACTTCATAAATAGCGCTAACTTAATCGATCTTCCACTAGCCGGAAATAAATTCACACGCATGTGCCTCAACACACAAAAATTCAGCAAACTCGACAGATTCCTTATCTCCGAAACTATCCTTAACATTTGGCCAGATATCTCCTCAAAAACCCTCGAACGTGACCTTTCCGATCATTGCCCGATCTTATTAAAAAACTCCTTCACTGACTTTGGACCGAAACCTACCCGTGTTTTCAACTCATGGCTTAAACTAAAAAATGCTGATGACATCATCAAAAACACATGGCAAATCTCAGTTAACGGAAATCGACCCGACTGTATTTTTCGTAATAAACTAAAAAACGTAAAACTTGAACTTAAAAAGTGTAGTCTCCAACTTAGCAACCTTGACTCCGAAATCATTTCGCACCTTGATGCCTCAAATGAATGGGAAAAAATTGCAGAAATCAGACAACTAACTGAATCCGAACATAAAAACTGGATAAATGAAAAGGTCCAACACATCGAAAAGAAAAAAAAGAAAAACAACATGTTAAAACAAAGAGCCCAGATTAAATGGAATCTAGAAGGTGACGAAAACACTAAATATTTCCATAACTTCATTAAAAGACGAGCCAACAAAAACAACATCCGCGACATCTCATTAAACGGAGCATGGTCCGAAGATCCCCACATAATAAAAAATGAGGCATTAAAATAGTTTGAGACACTATTTAAATCCAAAAAACGCAAAGGAAATTGCCCTTTTGAAAACGACCCCAATCGCAATTACATAAACGATACAGACAATCTCATACTTGAAGCCCGATTCTCCGAAAGTGAAGTGTGGGATGCACTTAGTGGCTGTGACAGCTCAAAAGCTCCCGGCCCGAATGGCTTCAATATGAAATTCTTTAAAAGATATTGGTGGTTGATAACAGAGGACCTCATCAAAGCACTTGATTGGTTTTGGTGCAATTCCGAAATCTCTAAGGGTTGCAACGCCTCTTTCTTCACACTAATCCCAAAAAAATCCAACCCAATCGGTTTCAATGAATATCGTCCCATCTGCTTAATCGGAAGCTATTACTAAATCCTCACAAAAATCCTTTCCAACAGACTCTCAAAAGTAATTCACAAAATTATTGGCACGGAACAGACCGCCTTCCTCAAAGGAAGATACATCATTGACAGCGTCCTAATAGCAAACGAAATAATAGACGAATTAAAAAGAAAAAAACAAAAGGGTCTCATATTTAAAGTGGATTTCGAAAAGTCATTCGACTGCATCGAGTGGGACTTCCTTTTTGATACCATGAAAAGTATGGGATTCGGCACTAAATGGATCAGCTTCATCCACGCATGCCTCTCCTCTTCTACAATCTCCATCCTCATCAATGGTTCCCCGACCATGGAATTCTCCCCTGGTAGAGGTATCCGCCAAGGTGATCCTATTTCACCGTTCCTGTTCATTATCGCGGCGGAAGGTCTCAACATTCTCGCCAAACGTGCCATAGAAAATGACCAATTCCGCGGTATTTGTGTTGGCCATGACAAGATTGTGGTATCCCATCCCCAATATGCGGATGATACAATCTTCTTTGGCGAATGGAGCAAACGGAATGCGAAAAATATTTCCAAATTATTAAAATGCTTCGAAAACATATCCGGCTTAAAAGTAAACCTTAAAAAAAGTAACCTCTATGGGATTGGCGTCACAAAAAACAGTAAACCTTAAAAAAAGTAACCTCTATGGGATTGGCGTCACAAAAAACGACGTCGAGGAGATGGCTAAGTACATCGACTGCTCGGCCGGATCCACCCCATTCACATACCTTGGACTCCCGATTGGGACTCCCTCTAATAAAGCATCCTCATGGCAGCCGATCATTGATAAATTCGACAAACGTCTTTTTGACTGGAAAGCAAAGTCCATATCATATGGTGGCCGCCTCACCCTAATCAAATCCGTCCTATCAAGTACCCCACTCTATTACTTCTCCTTATTCCACGCTCCAGTAAAAATAATTAACATACTTGAATCAAAAAGAAGAAAATTTTTCTGGGGTGGCTCGGAATCTGAAAGCAAAATAAACTGGATTAAATGGGAACACATCCTCTTACCTTACAATAAAGGTGGGTTGAACATCGGATCTCTTTTCTGCAAAAACATATCCCTACTATGTAAATGGTGGTGGAGATTTTATAACGAAAAAAATGCATTATGGGTTAAAATAATTTCGAGCATATACGGGGAGGGGGGAGGGGTTGTTACTAACGTTATTTCTAGAAATGATGCAGGTTCCACAATTTGGAATGAAATCATCAAGACAGGTAAAATCGCAGACAACCTTGGTGCTAATTTCTCCAACTCAATAACAAAGCGCCTAGGGAATGGAAACAACACCAAATTTTGGCTTGAAAAATGGTGGGGAAGCGAAACTTTTAGCAATCAATTCAGAAGACTTTTCATGCTTGAATCAAATCAAAATGCATTAGTCTCAGAACGCATATCGTCTTCCAACTCGCCTACCTCCGGAACTTGGAATTGGAATCGAGAACCTTACGGACGATCACTTAACGAAATGTCGGAACTAAATAACCTTCTTTCTTCCATTATCCTTTCCGATAACCCCGATACTTGGAAGTGGAACTTAGATAATTCCGGATTATTCACTACAAAATCCCTCTCATCAATTCTCGACAATCTCAAACTCGAAACACCTACCCCAACCTTCAAAACACCAAGAAACAAACTCATACCGCAAAAAATCAACATATTCATTTGGAGGGTCATACTAGGTAGAATCCCGACTAGAGTTGAACTCGACAAGCGAAACATCAATCTCGATACCATACTTTGTCCACTTTGCAACTCACATGTTGAATCCATGGAACATATTTTATTCCAATGCACTGTAACTGAAGCAACTTGAAACTCAATCCTAGCTTGGGGGAACCTCCCCACAAACACGTTCTCCAACCTCCATGACACAACATTAACGGATCAAACATTCACCACATCGACCCTTGGTAAATACATCTGGCAAGCGACAAAATGGACCACAACCTACATGATATGGAAGAACCGTAACGCCAAGGTCTTTAACAAAAAAGATTGGTGTCCCGCCACTATACTCTCCGAGATCCAAGCACAAACTTTTTCATGGTTTTCCAAAAGATCAAAGAAATCATCATTAGAATGGCACCAATGGCTCATCAAACCATCGTTTTACACATCCTTGAACATTCAAAGAATGGGTATCGGCTAATTCGGCCTCAAAGCCCGCATAGACGCACGAAGACATGTCTTAGATCCCCATTATTCACTTGGTTAAATGTGTAGTAGTAGTCAACTTTGTCATCGCAAGTGCGGTACTGTCTGTCAACTCCTACTCAGCTTTATCTCATTCAAGTGACGTGGTGTTTAATGTCTCTACGTTCATGTTTTTTCGTGTGTTCCTGTTTTTTATCGTACTTTTTACATAATACATTGCATCTCCATATTGTATAGATCATAGGGCTTTGTAATTATCCATTATATGAATGAAAGCTTTACTTGCTTTTCAAAAAAAAAAAAAAAAAAAAAATTTTTTTAATTAATTAATTAGTTTAGTTTTGTGCTACCATTATAAACTTATACAATGGGCCAATATTTATATTTATGCACAATATAACAAATCCAGGCCCCCGATCCAAGGAAACGAAACGAATACCAAAAACCGGAAGTCCATAACCTGTAATTAACAACTGCAAGGGTTTAACGAAAATGGCGAAATCTTGCAAGGGGCTGGCTATGGAGCTCGTCAAGTGTCTCAGCGAGTCTGATTGTGTCAAGGTACTCTCACCTTATTCATTCATCACATGCGTATGTATGTATTATTATTAATATGTCAATCAATTGTTTTAGAAAAAGTCATGCTCGATTTCATCTTCAATCTCGGTGATCAATTAAATTCGAAATTAGTAATTAGTTAGGGTTTCATTACTTAGGTCAGACTGAGTGTTGAATATGATTCTCATTAATACTAAAATTTTTGATGTCATAGATTTTGGTCACAAACTACTAGATTAGATATGAATAGCTTGTTCGTTTTGATAAATATACATACAATATAATATAATTTTCATTTATGATGTAATATTGGGAACTTGTTTTGCAGGTCGAGAATCGGTCTTTTAGAGAGTGTGCTAAAGAGAAGAGTCCTCTAATTTCTAGTGAATGTGTTGGACTCCGAGAAACATATTTCAATTGCAAAAGAGGCCAGGTATTATCTTCCCCTTATAACTTTTTGTCCCTATTGTTTATCTAATATAAGCAATGAGATTTTGCACATTTAGATGACTAGAATCCTGTTACTTTTAAGCATGTTTCTTCAGTTGTTAAGTACTTGTAATTAAGCAATTTGATTAGAGCTTAGTCACTAAAAGATAATTTGATTTTGGATATGATTAGCTGCTTAGGTAATTCAAACGAGCTATTGAATGTTGTTCGTTTAACTCATAATCTTCAAGAAAATAAGGTGCAGCTATTAAAACTAACTAGGCACTTTGAGAGTTGAGAGATAATTTATACGGTGGTTGGGGTTGAGTAGCAGGCCGAAACAAGTTTGGTAAAAGTGTGTAATACAAGTACATTTTAAAACTTGTTGGGTCTAGCCTGGTGTGGTTGACCCACTAACCCTTCATTGGATGTAATAAATAGGTAGCATATTTAGTTGGACTACAAAACTATACAATATAAATAATATAAAACTTCCAATAAACTATAGAGGAAGGTGTATCCAATTGAGCAGATTTTTGGGGGCTCTGGACGCATTTGATCTCCTTCAGTTTTAGCAACTTTTGTAAAGTTTAATCGGTTGAAGATAGTTTATAACTGAATACTTTACCCATATCTCGGTAAATGGATTGAAATCGATGTCTTTTGCAGTTTGGTGTCAGTTTTGGATTTAATAGGGTAGGATTATTTCCAATCAGGTGGTTTTTCAAAATAAATACCATATCATGACTGTTTTCTACAAGCTTTATTCGTATAATAAACGCATGCACTTAGTTCTTCTAAATAAGATGCCAACCTTGTTTTTCTTTCATATGGCAGGTTGATATGAGAGCAAGGATCCGTGGGAATAAAGGTTATTAGTTCACAGAGTTTGTAGTTTGACTTCAGTCAAGTTATGTTGTAGGTTTCGCAGGAAATTTGGTACTATGGGAGATTTTTACGACTAACAATGCTGTTGTCATTCTCATGACAAAAACTGTAACATGGTAGCTTGTTTTCTTTATCACTTTATGTTAGTCATGTGACGTGATAAAATTTATTAAATAGAAATACAGATGGCTATCCAAAATAAACAGATTTACATAACAACATAACCTTATGTTGTAGACCAAGTGGTATCTTTGTTAGAACTCAGGAGTTCGACTCCTGGGACTACAACATTGCACACAAGGTTATCCCCTGACCTTGAAATCCATCCAAGGTCGCCTTTCGCACATTGCGTTGCGTGCGCGCTGGGTTGGGGATTTTTACCGGCCATGCCCTCGGATTGGTCTGAGTTTCCTCCAGAGTAGTAGTTGGGGCGGGTTATACAACTGCGGGAGATAATCGTGTGGGTAGTTAAGTTCCCCTGGGCGAATCCAAACTGTTGTAAAAAAACAGGAACAACATTACTGGCTGATAAATGTTTGAGAATGCCAATTGCATTGGTTATTTTTCTTTTTTCCATCTCCCATTTTGAATCAAGCGCACGCTCATTAATAAATTATCGTTGTAATCTTATTACTTCTATACATTTTTAGTTTAACTAGTACTGTATTGAATTGTTATTTTGTAGCATACTTAATCATTAGTAAACATTCTAATTCTATTTCTATTTCTATTTCTATTCTATATATTTGAAGATAAACATTCTATATATTACTTGGTAAAATATGTATTTCTATATATGTACTATGTAGGGAATTACAAGGGTCGTGCATGTAATTTATTTCTATTCACTAGACTCACTCCTAAAGTTTTCATTTGACGTAGATTATTATCCTTTTGGTTTACAAATATAGTATGCATATCATCATCCTTGTGGTTTTGTAAATGTTATGTGGATTGTCGCTCAGTGTAACACTTGTTAATTATTAGTTGTTTGCGTTAGAGCATTCTATATTTCATTCATGACATCATTCTTCATATTAACATACTGTTACATAACTCATTTTTTCCAATGACTAACTCATCACATATCAACTCTTAAATTCTAACTATCACACCATTCATCAATCACTAAAAATTAATAAACTAAATTATAGTACAAATCTTAAAACAAATTGTACAAGTGTTTACAACAATTTCATCTGTGATGCAAAATGCTTAACATCCACGAACTGAGAGACGTAAATGGATTGGCTAAGCATTCCCAAAGTTGCCAATGGATTGGCAATGAATTGACTAGACGTGGGAATGTTTTTATTGGAATATAGGTTTGGTTTTTCTTAAACTTGTAATTTATCAACTAATTCCTTTTTAATGTATATAATTAAAATCATTTTTTAATAATAATCTAGTCTAATTATTATGTTATATTTTTAATTTTATTTTCAATTAAATAATCAACAATAATAATACCCAATATCTCAAAGGGAGGTATGAGGTAATTATATTAAATAACTAAAGTATTTATTTATTTATTTATTTATTGTAAATGTCTTAATATACATAAATTAAATAAAATGACGTGGATTCAAGTTGTGGACACTCATGTTCTTATGCCATTTCGTTTTTACTTTGGGTGTAACTTGAAATTTAGGGCGAAAGGGTTTGTAGTGCCGTGGTGTGGTGTAAGTCGTTGTTTGTTATTGGGTTTCGTTGTTATTTGGTTGTTTTTTTGCTAGTTTGGTATATAATTATAAAATTACTTGCCTTCTATTTTTTTTTTTTATTTGAGAACAAGTTGTTTTTCACTCTCTTTCTAGTAAACATATGATCATAAAGGTATCCCGTATCATTTTGATTATACTTCACGTGTCCCAATTTATTTGTCAATTTTTTCTTCAGAATGTCTTAAATTCATTGTTTGCTATCAGAGAAGTAATCTGGGGTGTATTTTTTAATATGGCGACAATTAGGGTAAGTTTGTTTACCTCTTAATTAAATGGTTCAGCGTTGAATGCTAAACCATTCAACATTCAACGCGTTTGTTTCTGATCTCTGAATGACAGATGATGTGAATGGTTCAACATTCAGTGCTGAATCATTGAGAGCTGAAACTATCTCTTAATTATTAAACACATAAATTTTATGTAGTATGGTCTTTAAGTTATATAAAAAATATTTATCAAACAAATATATTGTAGATTTATTCATGTCAAAGGTTAATAAAGTAATTTTTCATCATTCACATTATTCGTTCAAAAGAATTATCAAACGGATTATTTATATTCACAAGCAACTTCATTCGAAATCTTTGAATCATTCGAACCATTCAATACTAAATCATCTAATTCTATTGAAAGAACCTTTACATTGGGAGGGGAGAAATTACTCGTATTAGTTTGTGTTCACGTTAGTAATATTGGGCTCAAATCTAGGGGTTTTTTTCTTTTTAATGGGCCAAATCCGCTACGGTCGTGGAGTACTATTTTGTGAATTAACGAAGAAACACGATTTTTTTTGAAAAAGACATCCTCAACCTTCTCTTTATGTTTTTGGGGTTTTAGCCACCATTACTATTTCATACTCCCTGGTTCACAAAACCCAAACAACCAGCAGCAGCAACAACAACAACAATCACAAAAAATGGTGCGACTTACAGCAGATTTGATCTGGAAGAGCCCTCACTTCTTCAATGCGCTTCGCGAACGTGAATTAGATCTTCGAGGTTTTACTCTTTTCCGTTTTTACTTTAACCTAATTTCTGTACGTATATATCTGTATCTATCTATTCTTTACTTTACTTGTTTTAATTTCTTCTCGATTTACAGGTAATAAAATCCCCGTGATTGAGAATTTAGGCGCTACTGAGGTCAGTAATTCATATTTCGGATTTCTAGGTTTTTGACTTAAATTTATAGTTTAATTAATAATAATAATTAATTACTGCATTTTTTTTTTATTATGAACAGGATCAATTTGATACTATTGATTTGTCTGATAATGAGATTGTTAAGCTTGAAAACTTTCCGAATTTGAACCGACTTGGAACGTTGTTGCTTAATAACAACAGGATTACTCGTATTAACCCTAACATTGGAGGTACTACAATGCTTATCGTTTATTTTATTTATTAGGTTTTGATGTTGTTTTATGTGTGCTAACAAGTTGTGGTGTTTAAAATATATAGAGTTTTTGCCAAAACTGCACTCGTTGGTATTAACTAACAATCGGCTTGTTAATCTGGTTGAGATTGATCCACTCGCTTCATTATCGAAGCTCCAGTACTTGAGTTTGCTGGATAATAACATTACGAAGAAACCTAACTATCGATTGTATGTCATCCACAAGTTGAAGTCTTTGCGTGTGCTTGATTTTAGGAAGATCAAACAAAAGGTATTGTCATTAAACCTAACTATCGATTGTTCTCTACAACGTATTGTCATTGAGATTATGATGTTTGATTGCTCGGGATGAATGGTGGACTTTAATGGTCCTTCATTCGGCCCGAATAGAGCTTTCAACGAGTCGAGCTCGTGTAGCTCGACTTATTTACATTTCTAGTATTTGCTGCTAGCATAGATATACTTCGTATCATTACTATTGTTCTTATGCTATATTTTTCACCACTTTGTGGAATAAAAGTATTTAGAACTAACTTTATTTGGTAGAAACTGTTCCTATATATGAGAACTGTTTTTTATTTACTTTCCTCTCAGTAGTATCTGTCTAAGTTAAGTATCAAAGGTGGAAGTAGAACTTTATGTAAATTATGCTATTAACAGTCTATTAGTCTGCAAACTAGCTAGCATCAAATATAATGGTATCACTTACAATTACATGTATGTGTGTGATGTTCTGTTGTTGCTAATGCTCATAAAAATCTTATAAATTAATGCCTACCTGATCATTGTATGCTACTAGCTGCAAATACAATTCTAACTCAATCTCTCTTTTTTCTATTAAGTATCTTATGCCATTAATTTTATCTTCAGAAGGTTGTTTCTGATGTTATATTATTGTTGATAGGAACGGATTGAGGCAACCAAGTTATTTGCATCAGAGGAGGCTGAAGAGGAGGCTAAAAAGGAGTCTGCAAGGACATTTGTACCTGGTGAGGTTCCGACCGAGGAGCCCATGGAAGAGGAGCCATCTAAACCTGCGGGCCCCACCCCAGAACAGATTATAGCTATAAAGGTACTAATTACATCTTCTTAATTTTACATTTTTATTCAAAAGTTAGTGTTATCATATTAAGTTTCTGTAACATAAGTGTTTAGGGCTAACCTAACCAGGTCCATTTTGAGTTACTTGAACTTATGTTAACATGTTACCTTGCCGACGGCTCACTCTGCAACCTCTACCATGTGTGATTGTAATCATACTATATATCATGTGTGGTTGTAACTATATTTAGGACTGAATTTGATATCATTGAGTAAATTGATGAGTGTGTCATCTTGATGTCCAATATCTAACTATGGCGAATTTTTATGTGCAGGCGGCGATTGTGAATTCCCAAACACTTGAAGAAGTAGCAAGACTTGAACAGGTGATATTTTGTTATACATTACAATCGTGAATTGGTATGTCAAGGAATGTCATCATTTATCATTTAATATATAGTAATAATGTGTGAATTTCTCTATAGAGTTTTCTGTCAATAAAATAAATCATCCTATTTTTGAATGTTCTCATTTCCATTATTTATTGATTGTTTAATATGATACTGTAATATTGGTGTATTAAACAGGCCTTGAGGTCTGGTCAAGTTCCAGCTGATCTTAATATTGGAAACACTACTGACACAGAAACTGCAAAGAAAAACGATGGTCCTACAGACATGGAGCAGGTACTAAATCATGTTTATAATTCTGGGATTTAATTATTTAATTATGTTTATATTCATTACAAAGGTATTGATCAGATGCAACAACTTTAATGGTTTAAATATTTTTAAAAATATACTACTAGTATTTATGGCTTCCTAAATTGGCTCTATTCTAAACAAATCATTTTATTTTTTGATAATACTTTTTGTGTACGAAATTGAATACATTAGTTCATTTATTAAATGCAATAGTAAGGGTTGGACTGAACCTGCATTGGCCCCTGAAGCATTTACATATTTTGACCGAATGTGTTAACCAACCTGATATCTACCTTGTCCGTATGTTCTTTTATCCATATTTTAACCCTAACTTTTTATTTGTCTATGAAATGTTTCAGTAGTGAGTGGTTCCTGAGATCAATGGGCTTGTAGATGGCGCAGTGCGAGGAGTTGAGAAGTTGGGAAACAGATTCACTGTTTTTTTCGATCTATGATATCACTTATATGTTTAGTTGAAACTAGTATTCGAGTGCTTTTGTAATTCAAAAATAGAGAACTTGCCCACAAAACAAAAATGTACTCGTATTTTGGTGTAAAAACAGGAACTGGCATGCTGCATCCTTATTAGTTTTGTGACTTATGTTTTAACCTTTTTTTTTTGTCATTAATACCCTGTTCGGTTCAAAAAATGAGTTTGTGAGTAAATATAGGTGGGATCATTTTTTATAATCTGGCTAAGTTGCTTGGGGTACCATTCAGCCTTAACCAGCTTGTCATCAGCTCATCATAAGTTGTCACTTGCCATAAACTTGTTTTGTTGTTGATAAGTTATAGTCCAAGTAGCTAATTTGGTTAAATAGCTGAACTAAAAAGTAAACTGAAACCGTATATAATTTACAATTTTTTAAATGATATACAGTAATATTTTTTAATGTACATCGTCAATCTGAATTTTAACGTTCAGTGGTTAGTTTGCTTAAAGAATAATAAAACTATATACTCCGTAAATGTCATTATACAACAAAAACTAGCAAACTTCATTTTGTATGATTAAGGAAAAAATTGTGAGACGAATGTTAGTTTACACTAATGTAGTTACTACTGTGGTTAAGTAGTCTCTTTCCAATACAAACTTCAAGGGGAAAACAAAAGTAAAAATCCAACATAAATTGTGAAAAAACAGATAAAGGGATGATATAATTCTAAAACCATTGCAACTAAAAACACAGTTTTCCAATACAAGATGACAAGTTTAAGACCGGAAAACCCGAATAAGAAATGGGTTTAACTGATTATCAGATTCTCAAAAGGAGTACATATCAGGTTGCACCCCAAAGTTTTTCAGCATAGGCCTTCTCATCTTCCTTTTCTTTAGTAAGGACATTTGGGACAGCTAATACTTCTTCCACTTCATCTGGTATCTCTTCTTCAACATCTATTGGTTCTACACTTTTCACCCTTTCTTGCTCAATAAGTTCCATATACGCCTTCGGCCTTCTTCTTGAATCAGTTCAGCATTAGGAACCATCTTTTTCTTGCTACCTGATTACGCGTGTCATATAACTATATAAGTCAAGATCGAGTCGTTGTTTGCAGCTTATATCAGATTAGATAACCACAAATACTAAGTGAGGAACTATTACCTCATTAAGCCGCCACGGGCCACAACACCTCTGAATTAACGCAACGAGATAGCACATAGAGCAGAAGCAAGGACCGGTGCAAAAAAGCAAAAGATTAGCAGCATCAACATCTTCCCAGAACAACCCAGCCAAAAGCCTTTTTCCGCCAACTATATAACCTACTAACGCCAACCATTACTTCACAAAGTAATCAAACTTATTTGCAACTAAATTTAGTTTACCACTACAAGCAGTTTGGATTTAACCACTGCTTAACAATATGTATTAAACACACTACCAAACAACTAAAATCTAACAACAACATGCTATGCATATTATAATAATACCTACTGTTCTCCTCGATCTAAATGCTTGAGCATAAACATTGTGTCTCTTCTTTATATGCTTACAAAATGGAATCAGTTGATAATCAATTAAAGTTTTAGCCAACACATATAACTACTTGCTTTCAGGTTGTGGCAATTAACAAAGCACATTAAAATTCTACAAGTACGGTAAAACAAATGTCATAAGTTGCAGCTACACAAACGGAGATTTTATACCCAAAACAACTACCATACCCTCGATTACACGTTTTCAGTAAAATGCATTAATCACAATAATCTCCATTGCAACACACAGAACCTACACTCCTAGTTACTTAGAAAGTCCGCCCCCAGATAGTAGTGTCTTAATCGAGATTCAACTGGCAGGTGATTTTGGACCGCGTCAGATTCCATTACATTATACACCGCTAATACTAACCAAGGGAATTTTTCTCAGAAGGTTAGAACTATGTCGTCATAACTTGGTCTAAAAACTCCACGGTTGGCACTTTGTACTGAATCATAGTAACCAATATAATTTCTCACAAACCGAAGAGCTCCGAAACCGAGTCTGTTCTCTTTTCACCCAAATCTCATTCTATCTCTTATATCTTCAATTCTCATTATGATCTGACCTATCAAAAGGTTAAATGGTACACAACATGGCTTGTTGTGTGAAAGATTAACTTTGTTTAATCTTTTCCATAGTTAGATTGAGGGGATGTTAAATTGAACAACAATCTAACTATATTTTTTATTCTTCATGTTCTAATTTCTGGGTTAAGATATGCAGAGACCTTGGAGTCATTTTGCCAAAGTTAAAGTTATGGCTGAAGTTTAAAAGATGATTCTTTGGTGCTGTTGCTGAAAAGAAGAAAAAGAACATGAGGAACTAAACTGCAAATTTAATTTATATATTAAGTTATTTTATTTATTTTATTCATTCATTCAAGTGTGTATTGTCATCTGTTTTCGTGTGTACTTTTAAAATTATAAACGCAACGAAACGATAAAAATAAATGTCAATTATTTTATTAAATAAAAACTTTCAATTAAACATTCACACGATTAACGGTTCCCAACAAGATCCAATTACACCACTAATAATTGTCAAATAAATAAATCACAAAGTGGAGTTTAGATATACCTTAAGCAAGCGATGCAAGAATGGTAGAAACAATTGTCCACGTTTAGGTTGAAACAAATATTCAAAGTGTATGAATATCTCTATGGTTGATCCACAAGCACGTCAAACAACACCAATCGAATGCTAGTCCGTATATATAACCCAAATACAACAAGATACAAAATCCAATTTTGTTCTTGTTATTAATGTCGAACCAAAACTTAACCAAAAGCAAATTGATGCTTACGCAACAAAAAGGTTTCTATCTCTTTCTTTTGTATTGGTACATCAAAAGAAAAATTAATAAAACTCTTTTTCTTTCTTTGCTATGCGTTGATCATCCAAAAACAATAACAACTTTTCTTATTTTTTTTCGGCTAAAAACAATAATCACAAAAAACCACTTTTCTTTTCATTCCCTTTTGCCGTATGAAAAACAAAAGTGAAACCCCCTTTTTTTTATTGTATTTCGGCTACCACCCACCAAGGTCAACTAACCTTTAATTTATATTAATTTATATTTAGATTTATGTAACTTTTCAGTGGATAACGAGTTTAACCATTAGGCCCATAATTTTCTTTTATTATCTTTAAATAATAATAAGCCCACATAATATATAATGGTTCAATGGTCCATTGAATATTGTATATTTAATTAAATCATATTTAATTAAATTATACTTTTCGAACTATAGGTTATAATTATATATCAACAATATATTATAATCGGTGTCTAAGTGCTTATAGTGTGTGACCCCATAGGCTTGTACATATGCGGTAGTATAGATTTGTGTTATGACGTGCACACTGAACCAACAAACTCCCACTTGTGCATGACATAACATCTAGAAAACTATACAGACATATATTGGCGTCTAGCTGTAGTGACCCGAACTTTTCCATGTTTATATATATTAATTGAGATTGATATTTACATGATTAAATGTTTCCAACATGTTAAGCAATCAAACTTGTTAAGACTTGATTAATTGAAATATGTTTCATATAGACAATTGACCACCCAAGTTGACCGGCGATTCACGAACGTTAAAACTTGTAAAAACTATATGATGACATATATATGGATATATATATATATTTAACATGATACTATGATAAGTAAACATATCATTAAGTATATTAACAATGAACTACATATGTAAAAACAAGACTACTAACTTAATGATTTTTAAACGAGACATATATGTAACGATTATCGTTGTAAAGACATTTAATGGATATATATCATATTAAGAGATATTCATACATGATAATATCATGATAATATAATAATTTAAAATCTCATTTGATATTATAAACATTGGGTTAACAACATTTAACAAGATCGTTAACCTAAAGGTTTCAAAACAACACTTACATGTAACGACTAACGATGACTTAACGACTCAGTTAAAATGTATATACATGTAGTGTTTTAATATGTAATTATACACTTTTGAAAGACTTCAATACACTTATCAAAATACTTCTACTTAACAAAAATGCTTACAATTACATCCTCGTTCAGTTTCATCAACAATTCTACTCGTATGCACCCGTATTCGTACTCGTACAATACACAGCTTTTAGATGTATGTACTATTGGTATATACACTCCAATGATCAGCTCTTAGCAGCCCATGTGAGTCACCTAACACATGTGGGAACCATCATTTGGCAACTAGCATGAAATATCTCATAAAATTACAAAAATATGAGTAATCATTCATGACTTATTTACATGAAAACAAAATTACATATCCTTTATATCTAATCCATACACCAACGACCAAAAACACCTACAAACACTTTCATTCTTCAATTTTATTCATCTAATTGATCTCTCTCAAGTTCTATCTTCAAGTTCTAAGTGTTCTTCATATATTCTACAAGTTCTAGTTACATAAAATCAAGAATACTTTCAAGTTTGCTAGCTCACTTCCAATCTTGTAAGGTGATCATCCAACCTCAAAAAATCTTTGTTTCTTACAGTAGGTTATCATTCTAATACAAGGTAATAATCATATTCAAACTTTGGTTCAATTTCTATAACTATAACAATATTATTTCAAGTGATGATCTTACTTGAACTTGTTTTCGTGTCATGATTCTGCTTCAAGAACTTCGAGCCATCCAAGGATCCGTTGAAGCTAGATCCATTTTTCTCTTTTCCAGTAGGTTTATCCAAGGAACTTAAGGTAGTATTGATGTTCATAACATCATTCGATTCATACATATAAAGCTATCTTATTTGAAGGTTTAAACTTGTAATCACTAGAACAAAGTTTAGTTAATTCTAAACTTGTTCGCAAACAAAAGTTAATCCTTCTAACGTGACTTTTAAAATCAACTAAACACATGTTCTATATCTATATGATATGCTAACTTAATGATTTAAAACCTGGAAACACGAAAAACACCGTAAAACCGGATTTACGCCGTCGTAGTAACACCGCGGGCTGTTTTGGGTTAGTTAATTAAAAACTATGATAAACTTTGATTTAAAAGTTGTTATTCTGAGAAAATGATTTTTATTATGAACATGAAACTATATCCAAAAATTATGGTTAAACTCAAAGTGAAAGTATGTTTTCTAAAATGGTCATCTAGACGTCGTTCTTTCGACTGAAATGACTACCTTTACAAAAATGACTTGTAACTTATTTTTTCGACTATAAACCTATACTTTTTCTGTTTAGATTCATAAAATTGAGTTCAATATGAAACCATAGCAATTTGATTCACTCAAAACGGATTTAAAATGAAGAAGTTATGGGTAAAACAAGATTGGATAATTTTTCTCATTTTAGCTACGTGAAAATTGGTAACAAATCTATTCCAACCATAACTTAATCAACTTGTATTGTATATTATGTAATCTTGAGATACCATAGACACGTATACAATGTTTCGACCTATCATGTCGACACATCTATATATATTTCGGAACAACCATAGACACTCTATATGTGAATGTTGGAGTTAGCTATACAGGGTTGAGGTTGATTCCAAAATATATATAGTTTGAGTTGTGATCAATACTGAGATACGTATACACTGGGTCGTGGATTGATTCAAGATAATATTTATCAATTTATTTCTGTACATCTAACTGTGGACAACTAGTTGTAGGTTACTAACGAGGACAACTGACTTAATAAACTTAAAACATCAAAATATATTAAAAGTGTTGTAAATATATTTTGAACATACTTTGATATATATGTATATATTGTTATAGGTTCGTGAATCAACCAGTAGCCAAGTCTTACTTTCTGACGAAGTAAAAATCTGTGAAAGTGAGTTATAGTCCCACTTTTAAAATCTAATATTTTTGGGATGAGAATACATGCAGGTTTTATAAATGATTTACAAAATAGACACAAGTACGTGAAACTACATTCTATGGTTGAATTATCGAAATCGAATATGCCCCTTTTTATGAAATCTGGTAATCTAAGAATTAGGGAACAGACACCCTAATTGACGCGAATCCTAAAGATAGATCTATCGGGCCCAACAAGCCCCATCCAAAGTACCGGATGCTTTAGTACTTCAAAATTTATATCATATCCGAAGGGTGTCCCGGAATGATGGGGATATTCTTATATATGCATCTTGTTAATGTCGGTTACCAGGTGTTCACCATATGAATGATTTTTATCTCTATGTATGGGATGTGTATTGAAATATGAAATCTTGTGGTCTATTATTATGATTTGATATATATAGGTTAAACCTATAACTCACCAACATTTTTGTTGACGTTTTAAGCATGATTATTCTCAGGTGATTATTAAGAGCTTCCGCTGTCGCATACTTAAATAAGGATGAGATTTGGAGTCCATGCTTGTATGATATTGTGTAAAAACTGCATTCAAGAAACTTATTTTGTTGTAACATATTTGTATTGTAAACCATTATGTAATGGTCGTGTGTAAACATGATATTTTAGATTATCATTATTTGATAATCTACGTAAAGCTTTTTAAAACCTTTATCTATGAAATAAAGGTTATGGTTTGTTTTAAAAATGAATGCAGTCTTTGAAAAACGTCTCATATAGAGGTCAAAACCTCGCAACAAAATCAATTAATATGGAACGTTTTTAATCAATAAGAACGGGACATTTCAGTTGGTATCCGAGCGTTGGTCTTAGAGAACCAGAATTTTGCATTAGTGTGTCTTATCGAGTTTGCTAGGATGCATTAGTGAGTCTGGACTTCGACCGTGTTTACTTGAAAAATGATTGCTTAACAAATTTTGTTGGAAACTATATATTTTTAACATGTGAATATTATGTGATATATTAATCTCTTAACGCGTTTGATATTATGTGATAGATGTCTACCTCTAGAACAATTCTCATTAACTCACCTAATAATAATGAAGAGTCAAATGTAAATTGGAATGATTCGTGGACTGATTCACAAGTTCCCGAAGAGGAACCGGAAGAAGAGTCAGAACCGGAAGAAGAATCGGAACCGGAAGAAGAATCGGAACCGGAAGAAGAATCGGAACAGGATGAAGAAATAGAACCGGTGGGGGAAATAATAAAACGGTTAAGTAAAATAAAATCCTCAACCAACCGACCAAGGTTAATTATGGTCAATGGTGTTTCCGCCAAGGAAGCAAAATATTGGGAGGATTACCAATTCTCCGATGAATCGGATTCCGACGAGAATTCCGATGATGTTATAGAAATTACCCCAACTGATTTTAAAAAGGCAAAAGAAAATAATAAGGGAAAGGGCATAAAAATAGAGAAATCTAATTCCAACCCCGATGAACTTTATATATATCGTTAACCCCCGAAGTCCTTAAGTTGTAACAATGACCCGGGAACCTCTAAACCACCAGGTTTTTCTAAACCAATGTGGAAAACAACGGCTCGTATTAGGGGAACATCATATATCCCTAGAAACTTGGCAAAACGAACCAAAACCGAAGAAGAAGAAGAAGAAGAAGAAGCAAGCGAGTCGGAATAAGATAGTTGTATTCGTGTGGTGTAATATATGTAATATAGCGTTCTTATGCTTTATGATATATGTAAAAATTGCTTGTATTAATAAGTATTTTTTTTATGAATCTAACTCTTGTATATTTTACAGTATAAAAACACAAAATGGATAGACAACCCAATATTTTAAGAGACCTACCCGGAGACATGATTGATGAAATCTTGTCTAGAGTCGGTCAGAATTCTTCGGCACAACTATTTAAGGCGAGATCAGTTTGTAAGACATTCGAAGAACGTTCCAAGAATGCCTTGGTTTATAAAAGGCTTTCGTTCGAAAGATGGGGGATATCACATTGGGAAATCCATAAGTTACGATGTGTTTACTTTGACGCATATATTGCGGGGAACCCAAATGCTATTTTACGCAATGGGTTAAGAAATTATTTTGACTCAATATATCCGAATATTGGACTTCGTGATTTAGAAAAAGCGGCTAACATGAAACATAAAGAAGCATGTTATGCTTACGGATTAGTAATGTTCGCTTCTCACCAAAGTGAGAACAAGAACATTAGGCTACAACTATTAAACAAAACGTTCCCACAAGTGACGGAGTCGGTAATTGGGGTAAGAAATGAGGTTTTTAGATTGTTACAGGACTGTTGGACATTACGTAACCCTCGTCCCTTTGACGACGTTACAACACGCTGTCTTATCAATGGCCATAATGGTTATGTTCCATAAGACCAAGGATGGGAAGTAATCCTAGTAAAACCAGAATGCATGACTTGTTTCTGGACGTATGAATTACGTGTCTTTATTGCCTTTGCTGAACGACTTGTGTACTAGCTAGAATTATCTTCACAACCATCTTGTATCAAATTTATTGTGTGCTATATTTCATGCTATATGTAAAATAAGCGGTATTGTAAGTTTGTAAAATATTGTGTAAAAGTTTGAACGTGAAATATTATTATAATCAGTTTTTCATATAGAATTGTAGTAGTTGAATTGTATATTAGCTACTAAGTATGAACTTAACGGGTAGGTACTACCCGAATTTAAACTTATAAAATGCTAATATGAAGAAAAAGCTTTTATAAATGAGTTCATATTATGCTACGAAATACTATTAACTACTCTTAATATTCTGTATGATTAACTTGTTCCATTTGACTATTTTGAAGGAAATGGCACCGACTACTCGACACACCATGAATATGAATGAAGAGGAATTCCGTACTTTTCTAGCTTCAAACATAGCCGCAGTACAGGCTGCGCTACATACCAACAATAACCTTGGATCTAGCAGTACAGGAAATCGTGTAGGATGCACCTACAAAGAATTCACTGCCTGCAAACCTTTGGAATTTGATGGAACCGAAGGACCGATCGGATTGAAACGGTGGACCGAGAAGGTCGAATCGGTGTTTGCCATAAGTAAGTGTACTGAAGAGGACAAAGTAGAGTACGCTACGCATACCTTCACAGGTTCTGCGTTAACATGGTGGAATACCTATCTAGAGCACGTGGGACAAGACGATGCGTACGCACTACCATGGTCAGCATTCAAGCACTTGATGAACGAGAAGTACCGTCCCAGAACCGAGGTCAATAAGCTCAAGACAGAACTTAGAGGGTTACGAACCCAAGGATTTGATATTACCACGTACGAAAGACGATTCACAAAATTGTGCCTATTGTGTCCGGGAGCATTCGAAGATGAGGAAGAGAAGATCGACGCGTTTGTGAAAGGATTACCGGAAAGAATCCAAGAAGATATAAGTTCACACGAGCCCACCTCCATACAACAGGCATGTAGAATGGCTCACAAACTAGTGAACCAGATTGAAGAAAGGATTAAAGAACAGACTGCTGAAGAGGCCAATGTGAAGCAAGTCAAAAGAAAGTGGGAGGAAAACGGTGATAAGAATCACCAATACAACAACAACAGCAATTACAACAATAATCGCAACAATTATCCCAACAATCGCAACATCAATCGCAACTACAACAAACGGCCCAACAACAACAACAACAACAACAGCAACTACAACAATCATCCCAATAACAATAATAACCGCAACAACAACAACAATCAGAAGCAGCTATGCCAAAGGTGTGAAAAGTATCACTCGGGGTTCTGCACCAAATTTTGCAACAAGTGTAAAAGAAATGGTCATAGCGCGGCGAAGTGTGAGGTCTACGGACCAGGGGTTAATAGAACGAAAGGAACAAATGGTGTCGGAATGAGTAATGGCAGAGCAAGTAGTGTCGGAGCAAGTTATGCCAATGTAGTTTGTTATAAATGTGGAAAACCGGGCCACATTATTAGAAATTGCCCGAACCAGGAGAACACGAATGGACAAGGCCGCGGAAGAGTTTTCAATATTAATACAGCAGAGGCACAGGAAGACCCGGAGCTTGTTACGTGTACGTTTCTTATTGACAATAAACCTGCTTACGCTTTATTTGATTCGGGTGCGGATAGAAGCTATATGAGTAGAGATTTTTGTGCTAAATTAAGTTGTCCATTGACGCCTTTGGATAGTAAATTTTTACTCGAATTAGCAAATGGTAAATTAATTTCAGCAGATAATATATGTCGGAATCGAGAAATTAAACTGGTTAGCGAAACATTTAAGATTGATTTGATACCAGTAGAGTTAGGGAGTTTTGATGTGATAATCGGTATGGACTGGTTGAAAGAAGTGAAAGCAGAGATCGTTTGTTACAAAAATGCAATTCGCATTATACGAGAAAAAGAAAAACCCTTAATGGTGTACGGAGAAAAGGGCAACACGAAGCTACATCTTATTAGTAATTTGAAGGCACAAAAACTAATAAGAAAAGGTTGCTATGCTGTTCTAGCACACGTCGAGAAAGTACAAACTGAAGAAAAGAGCATCAATGATGTTCCCATTGCAAAAGCATTTCCCGATGTATTTCCGAAAGAATTACCGGGATTACCCCCACATCGATCCGTTGAATTTCAAATAGATCTTGTACCAGGAGCTGCACCAATAACTCGTGCTCCTTACAGACTCGCACCCAGCGAGATGAAAGAACTGCAAAGCCAATTACAAGAACTTTTAGAGCGTGGTTTCATTCGACCAAGCACATCACCGTGGGGAGCTCCTGTTTTGTTTGTCAAGAAGAAAGATGGTACATTCAGGTTGTGTATCGACTACCGAGAGTTGAACAAACTTACCATCAAGAACCGCTACCCACTACCGAGAATCGACGACTTATTTGATCAACTACAAGGCTCGTCTGTTTATTCAAAGATTGACTTACGTTCCGGGTATCATCAAATGCGGGTGAAAGAAGATGATATTCCAAAGACTGCTTTCAGAACACGTTACGGTCATTACGAGTTTATGGTCATGCCGTTTGGTTTAACTAATGCACCAGCTGTGTTCATGGACCTTATGAACCGAGTGTGTGGATCATACCTTGACAAGTTTGTCATTGTTTTCATTGATGACATACTTATTTACTCAAAGAATGACCAAGAACACGGTGAACATTTGAGAAATGTGTTAAAAGTATTGAGAAAGGAAGAATTGTACACAAGGTTTTCAAAGTGTGCATTTTGGTTGGAAGAAGTTCAATTCCTCGGTCACATAGTGAACAAAGAAGGTATTAAGGTGGATCCGGCAAAGATAGAAACTGTTGAAAAGTGGGAAACCCCGAAAACTCCGAAACACATACGCCAGTTTTTAGGACTAGCCGGTTACTACAGAAGGTTCATCCAAGACTTTTCCAGAATAGCAAAACCCTTGACTGCATTAACGCATAAAGGGAAGAAATTTGAATGGAATGATGAACAAGAGAAAGCGTTTCAGTTATTGAAGAAAAAGCTAACTACGGAACCTATATTGTCATTGCCTGAAGGGAATGATGATTTTGTGATTTATTGTGACGCATCAAAGCAAGGTATCGGTTGTGTATTAATGCAACGAACGAAGGTGATTGCTTATGCGTCTAGACAATTGAAGATTCACGAACAAAATTATACGACGCATGATTTGGAATTAGGCGCGGTTGTTTTTGCATTAAAGACTTGGAGGCACTACTTATATGGGATCAAAAGTATTATATATACCGACCACAAAAGTCTTCAACACATATTTAATCAGAAACAACTGAATATGAGGCAGCGTAGGTGGATTGAATTGTTGAATGATTATGACTTTGAGATTCGTTACCACCCGGGGAAGGCAAATGTGGTAGCCGATGCCTTGAGCAGGAAGGACAGAGAACCCATTCGAGTAAAATCTATGAATATAATGATTCATAATAACCTTACTACTCAAATAAAGGAGGCGCAACAAGGAGTTTTAAAAGAGGGAAATTTAAAGGATGAAATACCCAAAGGATCGGAGAAGCATCTTAATATTCGGGAAGACGGAACCCGGTATAGGGCTGAAAGGATTTGGGTACCAAAATTTGGAGATATGAGAGAAATGGTACTTAGAGAAGCTCATAAAACCAGATACTCAATACATCCTGGAACGGGAAAGATGTACAAGGATCTCAAGAAACATTTTTGGTGGCCGGGTATGAAAGCCAATGTTGCTAAATACGTAGGAGAATGTTTGACGTGTTCTAAGGTTAAAGCTGAGCATCAGAAACCATCAGGTCTACTTCAACAACCCGAAATCCCGGAATGGAAATGGGAAAACATTACCATGGATTTCATCACTAAATTGCCAAGCACTGCAAGTGGTTTTGATACTATTTGGGTAATAGTTGATCGTCTCACCAAATCAGCACACTTCCTGCCAATAAGAGAAGATGACAAGATGGAGAAGTTAGCACGACTGTATTTGAAGGAAGTCGTCTCCAGACATGGAATACCAATCTCTATTATCTCTGATAGGGATGGCAGATTTATTTCAAGATTCTGGCAGACATTACAGCAAGCATTAGGAACTCGTCTAGACATGAGTACTGCCTATCATCCACAAACTGATGGGCAGAGTGAAAGGACGATACAAACGCTTGAAGACATGCTACGAGCATGTGTTATTGATTTCGGAAACAGTTGGGATCGACATCTACCGTTAGCAGAATTTTCCTTCAACAACAGCTACCATTCAAGCATTGAGATGGCGCCGTTTGAAGCACTTTATGGTAGAAAGTGCAGGTCTCCGATTTATTGGAGTGAAGTGGGGGATAGACAGATTATGGGTCCGGAGATTATACAAGAAACTACCGAGAAGATCATCCAAATTCAACAACGATTGAAAACCGTCCAAAGTCGACAAAAGAGCTACGCTGACATTAAAAGAAAAGATATAGAATTTGAAATTGGAGAGATGGTCATGCTTAAAGTTGCACCTTGGAAAGGCGTTGTTCGATTTGGTAAACGAGGGAAATTAAATCCAAGGTATATTGGACCATTCAAGATTATTGATCGTGTCAGACCAGTAGCTTACCGACTTGAGTTACCTCAACAACTCGCGGCTGTACATAACACTTTCCACGTCTCGAATTTGAAGAAATGTTTTGCTAAAGAAGATCTCACTATTCCGTTAGATGAAATCCAAATCAACGAAAAAACTTCAATTCATCGAAGAACCCGTCGAAATAATGGATCGTGAGGTTAAAAGACTTAAGCAAAACAAGATACCAATTGTTAAGGTTCGATGGAATGCTCGTAGAGGACCCGAGTTCACCTGGGAGCGTGAAGATCAGATGAAGAAGAAATACCCGCATCTATTTCCAGAAGATTCGTCAACACCTTCAACAGCTTAAAATTTCGGGACGAAATTTATTTAACGGGTAGGTACTGTAGTGACCCGAACTTTTCCATGTTTATATATATTAATTGAGATTGATATTTACATGATTAAATGTTTCCAACATGTTAAGCAATCAAACTTGTTAAGACTTGATTAATTGAAATATGTTTCATATAGACAATTGACCACCCAAGTTGACCGGTGATTCACGAACATTAAAACTTGTAAAAACTATATGATGACATATATATGGATATATATATATATATATATATATTTAACATGATACTATGATAAGTAAACATATCATTAAGTATATTAACAATGAACTACATATGTAAAAACAAGACTACTAACTTAATGATTTTTAAACGAGACATATATGTAACGATTATCGTTGTAAAGACATTTAATGGATATATATCATATTAAGAGATATTCATACATGATAATATCATGATAATATAATAATTTAAAATCTCATTTGATATTATAAACATTGGGTTAACAACATTTAACAAGATCGTTAACCTAAAGGTTTCAAAACAACACTTACATGTAACGACTAACGATGACTTAACGACTCAGTTAAAATGTATATACATGTAGTGTTTTAATATGTATTTATATACTTTTTAAAGACTTCAATACACTTATCAAAATACTTCTACTTAACAAAAATACTTACAATTACATCCTCGTTCAGTTTCATCAACAATTCTACTCGTATGCACCCGTATTTGTACTCGTACAATACACAGCTTTTAGATGTATGTACTATTGGTATATACACTCCAATGATCAGCTCTTAGCAGCCCATGTGAGTCACCTAACACATGTGGGAACCATTGATGTTATGCGAGGTGTATATAAAATAGTTATTAATTTTAGCAGGAAATACTATTAAATACGATACAATTTTACACAAGATATTTATTTATTTATAGAATGGATATACTTAAACCTTGCTACAACACTTATAGGCAGTGTACCTAATCGTACAGTAGTGTAGTTTTTAGTAAGTCCGGTTCGTTCCACAGGGAAATCTTTAAACAAAGCTCAACGCTATATTAGTTTACTTTTATAAAAATACAAATATATATATAAGTAATATTATTATTATAAAGGGGGGTTTTTACCGTTTAATGACCGGTTTGTCGATTTTAAGACTTTAGTCGCAGTTAAAACCTAATGTAAAATATAAAATAAATACAAGACTTAAATTAAAGCGTAAAGTAAATAACGATAATGAAATTTCGAATAATAAAAGTGCGATAAAATAAACTTACGATAATTAAAAAGTACGATAATTAAAAGTGCGAATAAATAAAAATAAATAAAAGTGCGATAATTAGAAGTGCAATTAAATATAAAATAAAGGAAATTAAATATGAAATAAAAGAATTATGCTTATTTAAACTTCCGTAATCATGATGTTTGACGTGTTGATTTTAGTTTTATGCCCATGGGTTAATTGTCCTTTGTCCTGGATTATTTAATATGTCCGTCTGGTTTTTGTCCATAACAGTCCATCAGTTATAAATATAAATTGCAAGTGTCCTTGTCAAATTATTATTATACCCGAAGTTAAATATTGCAACTAATTGGGGATTCGAATTGTAACAAGGTTTTAATACTTTGTTTAATGAATACACCAGGTTATCGACTGCGTGTAAACCAAGGTTTTACTACTTTGTTAACAATTACACCAATTACCCTTGAATGTAATTTCACCCCTGTTTTAATTATTCTAGTGGCTATTAATCCATTCCCGTGTCCGGTTAAATGAACGATTATTCGTACATATAAATACCCCGCCCATCGTGTCCGATCGAGTGTATATGGTAATTTATAGGGACGCCCAATTGTAAATCTTTATATTAACATTAACAAACTTTCATTTAGTTAAACAAATATAAAGCCCATTAATAGCCCATAGTCTAATTTCCACAAGTGTCGTTCATTTGTCCAAACCCCAATTATGGTACAAAGCCCAATTACCCAATTTTAGTAATTAGCCCAACATCATGATTACTTCGTTTTAAATAAGCATAATAATAACTTAGCTACGAGACATTAATATAAAAAGGTTGAACATAACTTACAATGATTTAAAAATAGCGTAGCGTTACACGGACAGAATTTCGACTTACACCCTTACAATATTCGCTAACATACCCTTATTATTAGAATTATAATTAAAATTAAAATTAAAATATAAATTATATATATATATATTTCGTATATATGAGAGAAGAGAGATTATAGAATATGAAATTTTGATCAGAATTCGGTTTGCTTTATAGGGATTTGTGATTTTTGGGGCTCCGCGACTCGCGGTGAATTTTGCCTTCAAACCCCGCGAGTCGCGGAGATAGAAATTACAGCTCACTCCCTCTGCCGACGGTTTTTATTATATATATAATATATATATAATTAATATAATTAATTATATATTATATTATATTTATATACATAGTTAACTTGTAATTTTTAGTCCGTTGCGTCGAGCGTTAAGAGTTGACTCTGGTCCCGGTTCCGGATTTTCGAACGTCCTCGCGTACAATTTAATATCTTGTACTTTGCGTTTTGAATCTTGTACTTTTGTAATTTCGAGACGTTTCTTATCAATAATTGGAACCTTTTTGATTGTCTTTTGTACTTTTGAGCTTTTTGGTCGTTTGCGTCTTCAATTCGTCGAATCTGTCTTTTGTCTTCACCTTTTATTATACAAACGAATATCACTTGTAAATAGAACAATTGCAACTAAAAGCTTGTCTTTCTTGAGGAATAATGCTATGAAATATATGTTCGTTTTTAGCATTATCAAATATTCCCACACTTGAGCGTTGCTTGTCCTCAAGCAATATTGTCTTGAAATACTAGAATCACTTCTTTATTCTTTACACTTTGTACATCAGTGATTTCTATACGGCGGTATAAACAATGGTAGTAATGATATGGTTTACAGTCCCACATGACTATAAAAATTTAGATCCATTAAGGAAATTGGATCTTTATGAAAACATTTGATCTTTTGAAAATTAAATCTAGTTTTTACCCTAGATAAGTTTTCCGGAATAACCCTTTACCGGTGTTTGCAAAATATTTTTGTGGGTTTGGTGGGTTTCAGATTTGAAAATTTTAGCTCAAAACTTGCGGTTTTGTGTCACCCACTTGCTAACCTTGTATTTGGAAAGCAACACGTCCAGTTTACTTGTCCCGTATATTACCTTTCGGTAAACTACCGTCCAGTTGTAAAGGAAAGCGTTGAACAAGCAACTGTTAAGGCAATGTCCCGTGACATGCTTTTGATTATGGTCTATAACGTGTCGGACGCAATTACTATCCTTGGTAGGAGCAATAGTAAAGCTCACCCTTATAATTTTTCGGTATGGCACAAGGTCCTGTCTTTGACCACTATGCAACCACCGTTCTTACGGTTGACACCCGATTTAGTTCAGGTGACCTAATGAATTCCAGGTGAATTCCTAGGATTTTACGTTCAATGGTAATGAATGCATTGAAAATAGGGTTTTCAGAAAACAAATCGGTTTGTAATTTTTGATCAAAATATTTTCTCGTTTAAGCTCGAGTTTAGATATCATCGAATTCCATGAGTTTGTAATTCTCAATCTTTAAGGTCAATCTCTAGGATTGAGTAATATCAGTCTTAAAAGCTGATTTTTAATCTTTAAGGAGATTATCCTTTCTGGGGATCTGATTCATTAGTCTTATCCAGCTAATTTGCATGGTGCCCCCCCATTGTACGAGATAAATCCTTCTCATGGTTAGGATAAATCTGACCACATGGCGACCCTGTTTAATGCTGAGGTCCGTGGATTTCCTGCTGATTTTAATGATGACTTTTCTAGATTTTTCGTCAACCTACAGCTGGTCTGGAAGACAACTTCATGACCTAAATCAAGAAGCGCGTGTCTTTTTCGGAAGACTTTACTTCCTTTTAGTGATGGAATTGATTCATCGTGTAGATCCATCTTTTCTTTTCTTTCATCGGGTAAAACAGTTTAGTTTAGTCCAAAGCAAAAGTATTTTCAGTTATTTGTTACAGATATATGTGACATATGTTTAAGATAACTTGGTAAATTTTCCCACACTTGGCTTTTATTTTCCTTTTTATCGTCCTCTATTCCATTTTAAATGAATTTTAACATTTTAGTTTGTTTCTCAATTTATGTCCTTTCCGAGGTAACAATAATTTCGGTGTTAAAACCTAGTTTTATCGTTCATAAATATGTATAAACATGATTTTGAATTCATTTAATTGAAAATTTTGAAAAATTTTACTAGAATTGGGTAGTCAGTATATAAGACTAGGGCTGTTCTTTTTTATCAGAGAGCACTAGATTCTAATACAACTACTGCTTTACTAGTATTTTTAATGGTAACCAAGTGTTTAATATAAAAATTTTAAAATCCGAAAGAATTTAACCCCTTCCCACACTTAAGATCTTGCAATGCCCTCATTTGCAAGAAATCAGTAACAATTTAAATTATTGAGGGTGATTTGTGTGAAAATGATTAAACTTTTACCAAAGTTTCCAAATATATTGGCGTTTGTTTGCTGAATGATAAATGGTGCACATCATTTGTTCATTCCGTCTTGTTGTTATTTCACATATATTTTGCATCTTGTCGTCAAAATTAGTTGCTTTTGCTGAACTTAATGCCAGTCTTTGAAAATGCGTTGTTTTACCCTGTTGTGTACATAAGATAAACTGCAAACATATATACATATTTTTGAAGTTTGGTATATTACCCCACATTCAAAAATTATTAAAGTTTAAGAATAAAAGTTAGATAATTATAAAAATGATTACAATATTAACAAAAGTATTAAACGTATCAATAATTACAAATTACAAAATAATAAAAAAATAATAAGTAAACTAAGGATGATATTGGTACCAATAGGGGTTCCAGGCATAACCATAAGTGCTATAGAATGCTTCGGCAGGGTCATACGTAGGATATGGTGGCTGCATCTCTATAGACCAAGGAGGGAAGACGGGTTTCGGTGTAGGAATATAGTTTCTACCTATATGTTGGCAATGAGCTATGATCTGGTTCTGATGAACTTGCCAATCTTCAAATGCTCTCTGTCTAGCATTTTCGTATTCCTGAGAAGCTATAAACCTATGCATTTCTTGCATCTCATTCCCCCCTCCTACATTACCTTGCTGCTGGTTTCTCTCCACCTGTGGATGTCTACCATGGTATCGTACTGCGGCGTTATTTCGCCTCTTCAAAACTTTCGCACCATGGTATACATTTAAACCTATAGTATCGCGGGGTTCTGGTTCTTCTACTAATAATCCCCCCCGACTTATATCCACACCGAGATATTCACCAATCAAAGTAATAAAAATACCACCTCCTATTATGCTATGTGGTCGCATCCCCCGAACCATAGCTGATAAATAATAACCCACACAATATGGTATACTTACAGCGCTTTGTGGGTCTCGAATACACATATGGTAAAACAAATCTTGTTCATTTATTTTTTCTTTGTTCTTACCCCTTTGTGTAATCGAATTAGCTAAAAACCTATGTATCACTCTTAATTCGGCTCTATCTATATCCAAATAAGAGTAGTTCCCCCCTTTGAAACGGTGATGGCTTGTCATTTGACTCCACACACCGTGTGTATCAAAATTCTCATCTATCTTTCTACCGTTTAGTATCAATCCTCTACAATCGGCAGACGCTAACTCCTCAGGCGTATATATACGTAAAGCCTGAGCCATGTCCAGTAAAGACATGTGGCGCATCGAACCGCCTAACAAAAATCTAATAAAAGAACGATCGGTTAAACTAGCTACCCGATCATTCAACTCTATACTACATAACAATTCTTCACACCATACTTTATATACAGGTCTGCGTATGGTGAATAAACATATCCAGTCATTAAAAGAAGAATTACCATACCTCTGTACAAGTAATTCCCTAATTGGCCCGGCCAATTCTACAGCTTCTAAGGGTCCCCATTCTATGACCCTCGGTACCTCAACAACCTTAGAGTGAAGAGTATGCAAACCCCGTTGATATTTTGGATAATCTATCCAAAGTCTGTCAAATCTCAGGTTCGGGTGCAATTCTTCCAAATGCATATCGGAAAAGGTCATGACTGGATGAGGTACATCCTGCTTGTAGTAGTTATCCACCTCCTGTTGTTCCAAATTCTCAGCAGGAGCATTGCGGGCTTGGGATGAAGATTCACCCCTTTCATTCTGCAAAACACATCAAACACAAATTTTGTGCATCCAAATATGCATTAGTGTCAGCAAAATCATCAATCAAAATAATTACAATGACATTATCAATTTATATCAAACTTAAGCTTATTTTCACATTTTTATCAAATCTACACTTTTTCAAATAAGCATATATTTTCGCCAAGTTCATAAGCATTCAACTCAAATAACATGTCAAAATAATCATTACTAGCAATTAAACAAGTCTCAAATGGCATTATCTTTTAAAAATCAAGTTCATGAATTTTAGACTTGAAAAAGTCCACTTTAATTCTCAAAATCATGTTTAGGCTCAAAGTTTGGATCATTTAACTACCTAGACATGTTACACTACTCAATTTAGCAACAATTCATGACAAAAATCGGCCATAACCTGTTTATATCAAAAAGCCCCAAATTGCTCAAGAACACAAACCCTAGATTACTCAAAATTTGAAGTTTAAGGCTTTTAATCATGTTAAACAGCATCAATCTAGGTTATACAAGCATAATACATAAACAATTTAAGCTTAATTACACTAAAAAGCATCAAAATCAAATTGGGGAAAAAAATAGCTCAAGAACACCAAATTTCGAATTAAATGGTGTTTAGGTGTAGAAATTTACCGTTTTTCTTGAGTAATTCTTAGATAGCATCCTTCTCAACATGATTTTAGCAAAAAATTTGGTGATTAACGGTTAAAAATTGGGATTTTTGGGGTGTTTTTGGGTGTATTTTCGGGGTTTTTTCGCAGTGAAATTCGCAGTGTTTTTGTGTGGGGGAGTGAACTGATCGTGCAGTTCTTTATATTTTTTTTCTGATTTTCGGTCCCTCCGCGAGTCGCGGAGGTTTTGCACTTCAAACTCCGCGAGTCGCGGAGTTTTTTTTTTTTTTTTTTTTTTTTTTTTTTTTATAATCATTAACTTTTGAAACAATTAAGTACTTAATTTTAAAATTTTGTTTCCCTTGTTATTTAGGACGAGGTCGTTTCGGATCGATGTCCTAGTCCGTCCTTCGACAAAATTTTAAAATTTGTCTTTTTGTAGCGATTGTTTTAAAAGCTAAGATTTTTGGGTTTTTTTAATGTTTTTGGCATATTTTAAATCAATAAGATTAAAAATAATGATAATAAAAGTTCTCGTCCCTCCCCCGGGTAAAGCAATTTCGGTTCAAAGACCTAGTCTTCAACTTACGACGAATTTTAAAAATCATATTCTTAACTTAATGAGATAAAGTAAATTTTTGTTTTTAAATTCACATAACTTAAATATGAAATTCAAAATTAATATTAAAAATTCACACCAAACTTAAAATTTGAAATGCATAAAATTAAAAATTAATATTTTAAAAATTAAAAATTCATACCAAACTTAATTTAAAAATTTATAAATTCATATCAAACTTATATTAATTTTTCAAATATTTACAATTTTAAATATATTGTTTTTACAAAGTTTACAATATTAATTTAAGATTTAAATATTAATTTTAAAAACATGGTAAAAATAAAATTAAAAATCTTTTTGTCTTTTTATCCCACTTTAATCAATCAAATATTATCAAAAATATGCGCCCCTCTTTTCGGTAAAGTAATTTCGGTTCCAAGACCTAATTTAACTCATGACGAATTTTTGAAATATTTTGGGTTGATTGATTAAAGATATTTATACCTTAAGAATAAACGTTAAATTTCGCAGTGATGTAATAAATTTTTGAATGATATCAATAATTTCGGTCGCCAAACCTAATTTTATTTAATACCAATTTAATACTTTTTAGCGAACAAATTAGCGTTTATTATCAAAAGGTTAAAAATAAAAATAAAAACTAAAAACTGTACAGACATACCTGTGAAATAGATTTCTTAGTTATATGATCTATTCCATTCATAAGATAGTCGGTTTAATTGGTTTTCCATGGCAACATAGGCATAACCTCGAGCATTCAGTGTCTTTTCTTCTAAACATATGAACGGTCCGTCTCTGCATAAAGTAACAAATTCGGTATTTGAATAGGTTTGATTATTTGAACATTTACCTCCATGTGACCATTTTCCGCATTTGTGACATCGTTCTAGGTGTCGTGCTCTTCTTTTTGCTGCGGATTTTGATTTTCCTTTACCAAATTGTAACTTATTATCTTCGCATCTGGATTCTTTTCTAACTCCGTCCATTCTTTCTCTGATTACTGATACTAATTCGCTCGGTAGTATGTCATTATTACGTTTAGTGATCAAAGCGTGTAGCATTAGACCATGGTTTAGTTCACAGGCAGTCTTTATTTCGTAGAAACCTAAAAAAATAAAAATTCAGAATGGGAGGAGAAGACTAGTTCTTTAGGGTCTGCTAGGGAAAGACCATACGTGTTCCATTTTCGAGAACTACACGAAAACAGACAATCTAACTCTAACAGAAATACATATTATCCTTTAAAGACTTGATTCTCCCCACACTTAGTTAGCTGTGGTGTCGAAATTGTGATTAACTTCGTTGTCGACTTCCATCGGACCATGTATGTAATGTTTAACTCTGTGACCATTAACTTTAAATTCCATCCCATTTGAATTTATTAATTCTATCGTTCCGTATGGGAAAACTCTTTTGACTATGAATGGTCCAGACCATCTTGATTTCAATTTTCCAGGAAATAGCTTGAATCGTGAATTGAAAAAAGAAGAACTCCGTCTCCTTCTTTAAATTCTTTTGAACTTCTGATTCTTTTATCATGCCATTTCTTCGTTCTTTCTTTATAGATTAATGAATTTTCATATGCTTCATGCCTTAATTCTTCTAATTCGTTTAGTTGACTTAATCGTAGACGTCCGGCTTCATGTAAATCAAGATTACATGTCTTCAAAGCCCAAAATGCTTTGTGTTCAATTTCTACTGGAAGATGACATGCTTTTCCATAAACAAGTCTAAAAGGTGTGGTTCCAATTGGAGTTTTGTAGGCTGTTCTAAAAGCCCAGAGTGCATCCTCCAATTTAATGGACCATTCCTTCGGATTTGATCCTACGGTTTTCTCTAGAATACGTTTTAAAGCTCGGTTGGTATTTTCAACTTGTCCACTTGTTTGTGGATGATATGCGGTGGAGATTTTATGAGTTACTCCATATCTTTTAAGAACTTTCTCAAGTTGATTATTACAGAAATGAGTACCCCGATCACTTATTAAAGCTTTCGGTGTTCCAAACCTTGCAAAAAGACGTTTTAAAAAGTTGACTACAACTCGTGCATCGTTAGTTGGGAGAGCTTGTGCTTCCACCCATTTAGATACATAATCAATGGCTACGAGTATATATAGATTATTATGAGATTTTGGAAATGGACCCATAAAGTCAATACCCCAAATGTCAAATACTTCACATACTTGGATGATATTTTGTGGCATTTCATCACGTTGACTTATTTTGCAAAGAAGGTGTGCGTCTTTGTAAATTGTTGGCCAATAGAATCCAGCTTCATAAACTTTTCTTGCTATTAGTTGAGGCCCATAATGCCCTCCTGTTGGTCCTGTGTGACAATGGTTTAAAATTTTACTAGCTTCATCTCCAAATACACATCGGCGTATTATTCCATCGGGACAACTTTTAAACAGATGTGGATCTTCCCAGAAATAGTGTTTTATATTGAAATGTCCCGTTCTTATTGATTAAAAACGTTCCATATTAATTGATTTCGTTGCGAGGTTTTGACCTCTATATGAGACGTTTTTCAAAGACTGCATTCATTTTTAAACAAACCATAACCTTTATTTCATCAATAAAGGTTTAAAAAGCTTTACGTAGATTATCAAATAATGATAATCTAAAATATCCTGTTTACACACGACCATTACATAATGGTTTACAATACAAATATGTTACAACAAAATAAGTTTCTTGAATGCAGTTTTTACACAATATCATACAAGCATGGACTCCAAATCTTGTCCTTATTTAAGTATGCGACAGCGGAAGCTCTTAATAATCACCTGAGAATAAACATGCTTAAAACGTCAACAAAAATGTTGGTGAGTTATAGGTTTAACCTATATATATCAAATCGTAACAATAGACCACAAGATTTCATATTTCAATACACATCCCATACATAGAGATAAAAATCATTCATATGGTGAACACCTGGTAACCGACAATAACAAGATGCATATATAAGAATATCCCCATCATTCCGGGACACCCTTCGGATATGATATAAATTTCGAAGTACTAAAGCATCCGGTACTTTGGATGGGGTTTGTTAGGCCCAATAGATCTATCTTTAGGATTCGCGTCAATTAGGGTGTCTGTTCCCTAATTCTTAGATTACCAGACTTAATAAAAAGGGGCATATTCGATTTCGATAATTCAACCATAGAATGTAGTTTCACGTACTTGTGTCTATTTTGTAAACCATTTATAAAACCTGCATGTATTCTCATCCCAAAAATATTAGATTTTAAAAGTGGGACTATAACTCACTTTCACAGATTTTTACTTCGTCGGGAAGTAAGACTTGGCCACTGGTTGATTCACGAACCTATAACAATATATACATATATATCAAAGTATGTTCAAAATATATTTACAACACTTTTAATATATTTTGATGTTTTAAGTTTATTAAGTCAGCTGTCCTCATTAGTAACCTACAACTAGTTGTCCACAGTTAGATGTACAGAAATAAATCGATAAATATTATCTTGAATCAATCCACGACCCAGTGTATACGTATCTCAGTATTGATCACAACTCAAACTATATATATTTTGGAATCAACCTCAACCCTGTATAGCTAACTCCAACATTCACATATAGAGTGTCTATGGTTGTTCCGAAATATATATAGATGTGTCGACATGATAGGTCGAAACATTGTATACGTGTCTATGGTATCTCAAGATTACATAATATATAATACAAGTTGATTAAGTTATGGTTGGAATAGATTTGTTACCAATTTTCACGTAGCTAAAATGAGAAAAATTATCCAATCTTGTTTTACCCATAACTTCTTCATTTTAAATCCGTTTTGAGTGAATCAAATTGCTATGGTTTCATATTGAACTCTATTTTATGAATATAAACAGAAAAGTATAGGTTTATAGTCGGAAAAATAAGTTACAAGTCGTTTTTGTAAAGGTAGTCATTTCAGTCGAAAGAACGACGTCTAGATGACCATTTTAGAAAACATACTTCCACTTTGATTTTAATCATAATTTTTGGATATAGTTTCATGTTCATAATAAAAATCATTTTCTCAGAATAACAACTTTAAAATCAAAGTTTATCATAGTTTTTAATTAACTAACCCAAAACAGCCCGCGGTGTTACTACGACGGCGTAAATCCGGTTTTACGGTGTTTTTTCGTGTTTCCAGGTTTTAAATCATTAAGTTAGCATATCATATAGATATAGAACATGTGTGTAGTTAATTTTAAAAGTCAAGTTAGAAGGATTAACTTTTGTTTGCGAACAAGTTTAGAATTAACTAAACTATGTTCTAGTGATTACGAGTTTAAACCTTCGAATAAGATAGCTTTATATGTATGAATCGAATGATGTTATGAACATCATTACTACCTTAAGTTCCTTGGATGAACCTACTGGAAAAGAGAAAAATGGATCTAGCTTCAATGGATCCTTGGATGGCTCAAAGTTCTTGAAGCAAAATCATGACACGAAAACAAGTTCAAGTAAGATCATCACTTGAAATAAGATTGTTATAGTTATAGAAATTGAACCAAAGTTTGAATATGATTATTACCTTGTATTAGAATGATAACCTACTGTAAGAAATAAAGATTTCTTGAGGTTGGATGATCACCTTACAAGATTGGAAGTGAGCTAGCAAACTTGAAAGTATTCTTGATTTTATGAAACTAGAACTTTTGGAATTTATGAAGAACACTTAGAACTTGAAGATAGAACTTGAGAGAGTTCAATTAGATGAAGAAAATTGAAGAATGAAAGTGTTTGTAGGTGTTTTTGGTCGTTGGTGTATGGATTAGATATAAAGGATATGTAATTTTGTTTTCATGTAAATAAGTCATGAATGATTACTCATATTTTTGTAATCTTATGAGATATTTCATGCTAGTTGCCAAATGATGGTTCCCACATGTGTTAGGTGACTCACATGGGCTGCTAAGAGCTGATCATTGGAGTGTATATACCAATAGTACATACATCTAAAAGCTGTGTATTGTACGAGTACGAATACGGGTGCATACGAGTAGAATTGTTGATGAAACTGAACGAGAATGTAATTGTAAGCATTTTTGTTAAGTAGAAGTATTTTGATAAGTGTATTGAAGTCTTTCAAAAGTGTATAAATACATATTAAAACACTACATGTATATACATTTTAACTGAGTCGTTAAGTCATCGTTAGTCGTTACATGTAAGTGTTGTTTTGAAACCTTTAGGTTAACGATCTTGTTAAATGTTGTTAACCCAATGTTTATAATATCAAAAGAGATTTTAAATTATTATATTATCATGATATTATGATGTACGAATATCTCTTAATATGATATATATACATTAAATGTCGTTACAACGATAAACGTTACATATATGTCTCGTTTCAAAATCATTAAGTTAGTAGTCTTGTTTTTACATATGTAGTTCATTGTTAATATAATTAATGATATGTTTACTTATCATAATATCATGTTAACTATATATATAACCATATATATGTCATCATATAGTTTTTTTACAAGTTTTAACGTTCGTGAATCACCGGTCAACTTGGGTGGTCAATTGTCTATATGAAACCTATTTCAATTAATCAAGTCTTAACAAGTTTGATTGCTTAACATGTTGGAAACATTTAATCATGTAAATATCAATCTCAATTAATATATATAAACATGGAAAAGTTCGGGTCACTACAGTACCTACCCGTTAAATAAATTTCGTCCCGAAATTTTAACCTGTTGAAGGTGTTGACGAATCTTCTGGAAATAGATGCGGGTATTTCTTCTTCATCTGATCTTCACGCTCCCAAGTGAACTCGGGTCCTCTGCGAGCATTCCATCGAACCTTAACAATTGGTATCTTGTTTTGCTTAAGTCTTTTAACCTCACGATCCATTATTTCGACGGGTTCTTCGATGAATTGAAGTTTTTCGTTGATTTGGATTTCATCTAACGGAATAGTGAGATCTTCTTTAGCAAAACATTTCTTCAAATTCGAGACGTGGAAAGTGTTATGTACAGCCGCGAGTTGTTGAGGTAACTCAAGTCGGTAAGCTACTGGTCCGACACGATCAATAATCTTGAATGGTCCAATATACCTTGGATTTAATTTCCCTCGTTTACCAAATCGAACAACGCCTTTCCAAGGTGCAACTTTAAGCATGACCATCTCTCCAATTTCAAATTCTATATCTTTTCTTTTAATGTCAGCGTAGCTCTTTTGTCGACTTTGGGCAGTTTTCAACCGTTGTTGAATTTGGATGATCTTCTCGGTAGTTTCTTGTATAATCTCCGGACCCGTAATCTGTCTATCCCCCACTTCACTCCAACAAATCGGAGACCTGCACTTTCTACCATAAAGTGCTTCAAACGGCGCCATCTCAATGCTTGAATGGTAGCTGTTGTTGTAGGAAAATTCTGCTAACGGTAGATGTCGATCCCAACTGTTTCCGAAATCAATAACACATGCTCGTAGCATGTCTTCAAGCGTTTGTATCGTCCTTTCACTCTGCCCATCAGTTTGTGGATGATAGGCAGTACTCATGTCTAGACGAGTTCCTAATGCTTGCTGTAATGTCTGCCAGAATCTTGAAATAAATCTACCATCCCTATCAGAGATAATAGAGATTGGTATTCCATGTCTGGAGACGACTTCCTTCAAATACAGTCGTGCTAACTTCTCCATCTTGTCATCTTCTCTTATTGGCAGGAAGTGTGCTGATTTGGTGAGACGATCAACTATTACCCAAATAGTATCAAAACCACTTGCAGTCCTTGGCAATTTAGTGATGAAATCCATGGTAATGTTTTCCCATTTCCATTCCGGGATTTCGGGTTGTTGAAGTAGACCTGATGGTTTCTGATGCTCAGCTTTGACCTTAGAACACGTCAAACATTCTCCTACGTATTTAGCAACATCGGCTTTCATACCCGGCCACCAAAAATGTTTCTTGAGATCCTTGTACATCTTCCCCGTTCCAGGATGTATTGAGTATCTGGTTTTATGAGCTTCTCTAAGTACCATTTCTCTCATATCTCCAAATTTTGGTACCCAAATCCTTTCAGCCCTATACCGGGTTCCGTCTTCCCGAATATTAAGATGCTTCTCCGATCCTTTGGGTATTTCATCCTTTAAATTTTCCTCTTTTAAAACTCCTTGTTGCGCCTCCTTTATTTGAGTAGTAAGGTTATTATGAATCATTATATTCATAGATTTTACTCGAATGGGTTCTCTGTCCTTCCTGCTCAAGGCATCGGCTACCACATTTGCCTTCCCCGGGTGGTAACGAATCTCAAAATCGTAATCATTCAATAATTCAATCCACCTACGCTGCCTCATATTCAGTTGTTTCTGATTAAATATGTGTTGAAGACTTTTGTGGTCGGTATATATAATACTTTTGACCCCATATAAGTAGTGCCTCCAAGTCTTTAATGCAAAAACAACCACGCCTAATTCTAAATCATGCGTCGTATAATTTTGTTCGTGAATCTTCAATTGTCTAGACGCATAAGCAATCACCTTCGTTCGTTGCATTAATACACAACCGAGACCTTGCTTTGATGCGTCACAATAAATCACAAAATCATCATTCCCTTCAGGCAATGACAATATAGGTGCCGTAGTTAGCTTTTTCTTCAATAACTGAAACGCTTTCTCTTGTTCATCATTCCATTCAAATTTCTTCCCTTTATGCGTTAATGCAGTCAAGGGTTTTGCTATTCTGGAAAAGTCTTGGATGAACCTTCTGTAGTAACCAGCTAGTCCTAAAAACTGGCGTATGTGTTTCGGAGTTTTCGGGGTTTCCCACTTTTCAACAGTTTCTATCTTTGCCGGATCCACCTTAATACCTTCTTTGTTCACTATGTGACCGAGGAATTGAACTTCTTCCAACCAAAATGCACACTTTGAAAACTTAGCATACAATTCTTCCTTCCTCAATACTTCTAACACTTTTCTCAAATGTTCACCGTGTTCTTGGTCATTCTTTGAGTAAATAAGTATGTCATCAATGAAAACAATGACAAACTTGTCAAGGTATGGTCCACACACTCGGTTCATAAGGTCCATGAACACAGCTGGTGCATTAGTTAAACCAAACGGCATGACCATAAACTCGTAATGACCGTAACGTGTTCTGAAAGCAGTCTTTGGAATATCATCTTCTTTCACCCGCATTTGATGATACCCGGAACGTAAGTCAATCTTTGAATAAATAGACGAGCCTTGTAGTTGATCAAATAAGTCGTCGATTCTCGGTAGTGGGTAGCGGTTCTTGATGGTAAGTTTGTTCAACTCTCGGTAGTCGATACACAACCTGAATGTACCATCTTTCTTCTTGACAAACAAAACAGGAGCTCCCCACGGTGATGTGCTTGGTCGAATGAAACCACGCTCTAAAAGTTCTTGTAATTGGCTTTGCAGTTCTTTCATCTCGCTGGGTGCGAGTCTGTAAGGAGCACGAGCTATTGGTGCAGCTCCTGGTACAAGATCTATTTGAAATTCAACGGATCGATGTGGGGGTAATCCCGGTAATTCTTTCGGAAATACATCGGGAAATTCTTTTGCAATGGGAACATCATTGATGCTCTTTTCTTCAGTTTGTACTTTCTCGACGTGTGCTAGAACAGCATAGCAACCTTTTCTTATTAGTTTTTGTGCCTTCAAATTACTAATAAGATGTAGCTTCGTGTTGCTCTTTTCTCCGTACACCATTAAGGGTTTTCCTTTTTCTCGTATAATGCGAATTGCATTTTTGTAACAAACGATCTCCGCTTTCACTTCTTTCAACCAGTCCATACCGATTATCACATCAAAACTCCCTAACTCTACTGGTATCAAATCAATCTTAAATGTTTCGCTAACCAGTTTAATTTCTCGATTCCGACATATATTATCTGCTGAAATTAATTTACCATTTGCTAATTCGAGTAAAAATTTACTATCCAAAGGCGTCAATGGACAACTTAATTTAGCACAAAAATCTCTACTCATATAGCTTCTATCCGCACCCGAATCAAATAAAACGTAAGCAGATTTATTGTCAATAAGAAACGTACCCGTAACAAGCTCCGGGTCTTCCTGTGCCTCTACCGCATTAATATTGAAAACTCTTCCACGGCCTTGTCCATTCGTGTTCTCCTGGTTCGGGCAATTTCTAATAATGTGGCCTGGTTTTCCACATTTATAACAAACTACATTGGCATAACTTGCTCCGACACTACTTGCTCCGCCATTACTCGTTCCGACACCATTTGTTCCTTTCGTTCTATTAACCCCTGGTCCGTAGACCTCACACTTCGCCGCGCTATGACCATTTCTTTTACACTTGTTGCAAAATTTGGTGCAGAACCCCGAGTGATACTTTTCACACCTTTGGCATAGCTGCTTCTGATTGTTGTTGTTGCGGTTATTATTGTTGTTGGGATGATTGTTGTAGTTGCTGTTGCTGTTGTTGTTGTTGTTATTGTTGGGCCGTTTGTTGTAGTTGCGATTGATGTTGCGATTGTTGGGATAATTGTTGTAATTGCTGCTGTTGTTGTATTGGTGATTCTTATCACCGTTTTCCTCCCACTTTCTTTTGACTTGCTTCACATTGTCCTCTTCAGCAGTCTGTTCTTTAATTCTTTCTTCAATCTGGTTCACTAGTTTGTGAGCCATTCTACATGCCTGTTGTATAGAGGCGGGCTCGTGTGAACTTATATCTTCTTGGATTCTTTCCGGTAATCCTTTCACAAATGCGTCGATCTTCTCTTCCTCATCTTCGAATGCTCCCGGACACAATAGGCACAATTCTGTGAATCGTCTTTCGTACGTGGTAATATCAAATCCTTGGGTTCGTAACCCTCTAAGTTCTGTCTTGAGCTTATTGACCTCGGTTCTGGGACGGTACTTCTCGTTCATCAAGTGCTTGAATGCTGACCACGGTAGTGCGTACGCATCATCTTGTCCCACTTGCTCTAGATAGGTATTCCACCATGTTAACGCAGAACCTGTGAAGGTATGCGTAGCGTACTTCACTTTGTCCTCTTCAGTACACTTACTTATGGCAAACACCGATTCAACCTTCTCGGTCCACCGTTTCAATCCGATCGGTCCTTCGGTTCCATCAAATTCCAAAGGTTTGCAGGCAGTGAATTCTTTGTAGGTGCATCCTACACGATTTCCTGTACTGCTAGATCCAAGGTTATTGTTGGTATGTAACGCAGCCTGTACTGCGGCTATGTTTGAAGCTAGAAAAGTACGGAATTCCTCTTCATTCATATTCACGGTGTGTCGAGTAGTCGGTGCCATTTCCTTCAAAATAGTCAAATGGAACAAGTTAATCATACAGAATATTAAGAGTAGTTAATAGTATTTCGTAGCATAATATGAACTCATTTATAAAAGCTTTTTCTTCATATTAGCGTTTTATAAGTTTAAATTCGGGTAGTACCTACCCGTTAAGTTCATACTTAGTAGCTAATATACAATTCAACTACTACAATTCTATATGAAAAACTGATTATAATAATATTTCGCGTTCAAACTTTTATACAATATTTTACAAACTTACAATACCGCTTATTTTACATAAAGCATGAAATATAGCACACAATAACTTTGATACAAGATAGTTGTGAAGACAATTCTAGCTAGTACACAAGTCGTTCAGCAAAGGCAATAAAGACACGTAATTCATACGTCCAGAAACAAGTCATGCATTCTGGTTTTACTAGGACTACTTCCCATCCTTGGTCTTGTGCAACATAACCGTTATGGCCGTTGACAAGACAGCGTGTTGTAACGTCATCAAAGGGACGAGGGTTACGTAATGTCCAACAGTCCCGTAATAATCTAAAAACCTCATTTCTTACCCCAATTACCGACTCCGTCACTTGTGGAAACGTTTTGTTTAATAGTTGTAGCCCGATGTTCTTGTTCTCACTTTGGTGAGAAGCGAACATTACTAATCCGTAAGCATAACATGCTTCTTTATGTTGCATGTTAGCCGCTTTTTCTAAATCACGAAGTCCAATATTCGGATATATTGAGTCAAAATAATTTCTTAACCCGTTGCGTAAAATAGCATTTGGGTTCCCCGCAATATATGCGTCAAAGTAAACACATCGTAACTTATGGGTTTCCCAATGTGATATCCCCCATCTTTCAAACGAAAGTCTCTTATAAACCAAGACATTCTTGGAACGTTCTTCGAATGTCTTACAAACTGATCTCGCCTTAAATAGTTGTGCCGAAGAATTCTGGCCGACTCTAGACAAGATTTCATCAATCATGTCTCCGGGTAGGTCTCTTAAAATATTGGGTTGTCTATCCATTTTGTGTTTTTAAACTGTAAAATAGACAAGAGTTAGATTCATAAAAAAAATACTTATTAATACAAGCAATTTTTACATATATCATAAAGCATAAGAACACTATATTCCATATATTACACCACACGAATACAACTATCTTATTCTGACTCGCTCGTTTCTTCTTCTTCGGTTTTGGTTCGTTTTGCCAAGTTTCTAGGGATATATGATGTTCCCCTAATACGAGCCGTCGTTGTCCACATTGGTTTAGAAAAACCTGGTGGTTTAGAGGTTCCCGGGTCATTGTTACAACTTAAGGACTTCGGGGGTTGACGATACATATAAAGTTCATCGGGGTTGGAATTAGATTTCTCTATTTTTATGCCCTTTCCCTTATTATTTTCTTTTGCCTTTTTAAATTCAGTTGGGGTAATTTCTATAACATCATCGGAATTCTCGTCGGAATCCGATTCATCGGAGAATTGGTAATCCTCCCAATATTTTGCTTCCTTGGCGGAAACACCATTGACCATAATTAACTTTGGTCGGTTGGTTGAGGATTTTCTTTTACTTAACCGTTTTATTATTTCCCCCACTGGTTCTATTTCTTCATCCGGTTCCGATTCTTCTTCCGGTTCCGATTCTTCTTCCGGTTCCGACTCTTCTTCCGGTTCCTCTTCGGGAACTTGTGAATCAGTCCACAAATCATTCCAATTTACATTTGACTCTTCATTATTATTAGGTGAGTCAATGGGACTTGTTCTAGAGGTAGACATCTATCACATAATATCAAACACGTTAAGAGATTAATATATCACATAATATTCATATGTTAAAAATATATAGTTTCCAACAAAAATGTTAAGCAATCATTTTTAAAGAAAACACGGTCGAAGTCCAGACTCACTAATGCATCCTAACAAACTCGATAAGACACACTAATGTAAATTTTCTGGTTCTCTAAGACCAACGCTCGGATACCAACTGAAATGTCCCGTTCTTATTGATTAAAAACGTTCCATATTAATTGATTTCGTTGCGAGGTTTTGACCTCTATATGAGACGTTTTTCAAAGACTGCATTCATTTTTAAACAAACCATAACCTTTATTTCATCAATAAAGGTTTAAAAAGCTTTACGTAGATTATCAAATAATGATAATCTAAAATATCCTGTTTACACACGACCATTACATAATGGTTTACAATACAAATATGTTACAACAAAATAAGTTTCTTGAATGCAGTTTTTACACAATATCATACAAGAATGGACTCCAAATCTTGTCCTTATTTAAGTATGCGACAGCGGAAGCTCTTAATAATCACCTGAGAATAAACATGCTTAAAACGTCAACAAAAATGTTGGTGAGTTATAGGTTTAACCTATATATATCAAATCGTAACAATAGACCACAAGATTTCATATTTCAATACACATCCCATACATAGAGATAAAAATCATTTATATGGTGAACACCTGGTAACCGACAATAACAAGATGCATATATAAGAATATCCCCATCATTCCGGGACACCCTTCGGATATGATATAAATTTCGAAGTACTAAAGCATCCGGTACTTTGGATGGGGTTTGTTAGGCCCAATAGATCTATCTTTAGGATTCGCGTCAATTAGGGTGTCTGTTCCCTAATTCTTAGATTACCAGACTTAATAAAAAGGGGCATATTCGATTTCGATAATTCAACCATAGAATGTAGTTTCACGTACTTGTGTCTATTTTGTAAATCATTTATAAAACCTGCATGTATTCTCATCCCAAAAATATTAGATTTTAAAAGTGGGACTATAACTCACTTTCACAGATTTTTACTTCGTCGGGAAGTAAGACTTGGCCACTGGTTGATTCACGAACCTATAACAATATATACATATATATCAAAGTATGTTCAAAATATATTTACAACACTTTTAATATATTTTGATGTTTTAAGTTTATTAAGTCAGCTGTCCTCGTTAGTAACCTACAACTAGTTGTCCACAGTTAGATGTACAGAAATAAATCGATAAATATTATCTTGAATCAATCCACGACCCAGTGTATACGTATCTCAGTATTGATCACAACTCAAACTATATATATTTTGGAATCAACCTCAACCCTGTATAGCTAACTCCAACATTCACATATAGAGTGTCTATGGTTGTTCCGAAATATATATAGATGTGTCGACATGATAGGTCGAAACATTGTATACGTGTCTATGGTATCTCAAGATTACATAATATATAATACAAGTTGATTAAGTTATGGTTGGAATAGATTTGTTACCAATTTTCACGTAGCTAAAATGAGAAAAATTATCCAATCTTGTTTTACCCATAACTTCTTCATTTTAAATCCGTTTTGAGTGAATCAAATTGCTATGGTTTCATATTGAACTCTATTTTATGAATCTAAACAGAAAAGTATAGGTTTATAGTCGGAAAAATAAGTTACAAGTCGTTTTTGTAAAGGTAGTCATTTCAGTCGAAAGAACGACGTCTAGATGACCATTTTAGAAAACATACTTCCACTTTGATTTTAATCATAATTTTTGGATATAGTTTCATGTTCATAATAAAAATCATTTTCTCAGAATAACAACTTTAAAATCAAAGTTTATCATAGTTTTTAATTAACTAACCCAAAACAGCCCGCGGTGTTACTACGACGGCGTAAATCCGGTTTTACGGTGTTTTTTCGTGTTTCCAGGTTTTAAATCATTAAGTTAGCATATCATATAGATATAGAACATGTGTGTAGTTAATTTTAAAAGTCAAGTTAGAAGGATTAACTTTTGTTTGCGAACAAGTTTAGAATTAACTAAACTATGTTCTAGTGATTACGAGTTTAAACCTTCGAATAAGATAGCTTTATATGTATGAATCGAATGATGTTATGAACATCATTACTACCTTAAGTTCCTTGGATGAACCTACTGGAAAAGAGAAAAATGGATCTAGCTTCAATGGATCCTTGGATGGCTCAAAGTTCTTGAAGCAAAATCATGACACGAAAACAAGTTCAAGTAAGATCATCACTTGAAATAAGATTGTTATAGTTATAGAAATTGAACCAAAGTTTGAATATGATTATTACCTTGTATTAGAATGATAACCTACTGTAAGAAATAAAGATTTCTTGAGGTTGGATGATCACCTTACAAGATTGGAAGTGAGCTAGCAAACTTGAAAGTATTCTTGATTTTATGAAACTAGAACTTTTGGAATTTATGAAGAACACTTAGAACTTGAAGATAGAACTTGAGAGAGTTCAATTAGATGAAGAAAATTGAAGAATGAAAGTGTTTGTAGGTGTTTTTGGTCGTTGGTGTATGGATTAGATATAAAGGATATGTAATTTTGTTTTCATGTAAATAAGTCATGAATGATTACTCATATTTTTGTAATCTTATGAGATATTTCATGCTAGTTGCCAAATGATGGTTCCCACATGTGTTAGGTGACTCACATGGGCTGCTAAGAGCTGATCATTGGAGTGTATATACCAATAGTACATACATCTAAAAGCTGTGTATTGTACGAGTACGAATACGGGTGCATACGAGTAGAATTGTTGATGAAACTGAACGAGAATGTAATTGTAAGCATTTTTGTTAAGTAGAAGTATTTTGATAAGTGTATTGAAGTCTTTCAAAAGTGTATAAATACATATTAAAACACTACATGTATATACATTTTAACTGAGTCGTTAAGTCATCGTTAGTCGTTACATGTAAGTGTTGTTTTGAAACCTTTAGGTTAACGATCTTGTTAAATGTTGTTAACCCAATGTTTATAATATCAAAAGAGATTTTAAATTATTATATTATCATGATATTATGATGTACGAATATCTCTTAATATGATATATATACATTAAATGTCGTTACAACGATAAACGTTACATATATGTCTCGTTTCAAAATCATTAAGTTAGTAGTCTTGTTTTTACATATGTAGTTCATTGTTAATATAATTAATGATATGTTTACTTATCATAATATCATGTTAACTATATATATAACCATATATATGTCATCATATAGTTTTTTTACAAGTTTTAACGTTCGTGAATCACCGGTCAACTTGGGTGGTCAATTGTCTATATGAAACCTATTTCAATTAATCAAGTCTTAACAAGTTTGATTGCTTAACATGTTGGAAACATTTAATCATGTAAATATCAATCTCAATTAATATATATAAACATGGAAAAGTTCGGGTCACTACATATATCACTGAAGAATTTCTTTCGTCTTTGGTACGATAATCCTTTTTCAAGGAATCCACAAACTAAGTAGTTTGCATAGTCTGCAAACCATGGGATTTCTTTATAATCTATCTTCAATAGATATTCATCAGGAAAGTTGTCTTGTATGGCCGATTCATTTAGAACTTCTAATTCGGGATTTTCAAGACGAGAAAGATGATCAGCGGCGAGATTTTCTGCTCCTCTTTTATCTCGGATTTCAATATCAAACTCTTGTAAGAGTAATATCCAACGGATTAATCTTGGTTTAGCATCTTGTTTTGAAAATAGGTATCTAAGAGCAGAATGGTCGGTATAGACCACCGTTTTTGCTAGAACGAGATATGATCGAAATTTGTCAAAAGCAAAGACAATAGCAAGGAGTTCTTTTTCAGTAGTTGTATAGTTCGTTTGTGCTCCTTGTAATGTCTTACTAGCATAATATATAGGTTGAAATCGTTTTTCAATCCTTTGTCCTAAAACGGCTCCCATTGCAAAATCACTTGCATCGCACATTAGTTCAAATGGTAGATTCCAATTTGGTGTTATCATGATCGGCGCATTAGTGAGTTTTTCTTTAAGAATATTAAAAGATTTGATACACTCATCTGAAAAGATGAATGGCGCATCCTTTTCTAGGAGTTTATTCATAGGAGTGGCAATTTTAGAAAAATCTTTTATAAAACGTCGGTAAAAACCGGCATGCCCTAGAAAACTCCTAACTCCTCTAACATTGGTGGGATGTGGAAGTTTAGCAATTACATCTACTTTAGCTCTATCCACTTCAATTCCTTCTTTTGAAATTTTATGTCCAAGAACGATGCCTTCTTTAACCATGAAATGGCATTTTTCCCAATTAAGTACTAGATTTGATTTTTCGCATCTAATTAGCATTCGTTCCAGATTAACTAGACATGATTCAAATGTATCACCGAAGACTGAAAAGTCATCCATGAAAACTTCCATGCATTCTTCTATTATGTCATGAAAAATCGCCATCATACACCTTTGAAAGGTTGCAGGGCCGTTACAAAGTCCAAATGGCATGCGTTTGTAAGCAAAAGTACCATAAGGGCACGTGAATGTGGTTTTCTCTTGATCTTCGGGTGCTATTGGAATTTGAAAATATCCGGAAAATCCATCTAGAAAACAATAGTAACTATTTCCGGCTAATCTTTCCAACATTTGATCTATGAAAGGTAAGGGAAAGTGATCTTTTCTGGTGGCGTCATTTAATTTTCTATAATCAATACATACACGCCATCCTGTTACAGTCCTAGTAGGAATAAGCTCATTTTTCTCATTTGTAATGACAGTCATACCACCCTTCTTAGGCACGCATTGAACTGGGCTTACCCATGGACTATCAGAGATTGGATATATCAAACCTGCATCTAGCAGTTTAATAATCTCTTTCTTAACTACATCTTGCATATTAGGATTTAGTCTTCGTTGGCGTTGCACATACGTTTTATGACCTTCTTCCATAAGGATTTTATGTGTGCAATACGAAGGACTTATTCCTTTAATATCATGAATCTTCCATGCAATGGCTGGTTTATGAGCTTTCAACATAGAAATGAGTTGTGATTTCTCATTTTCAGTAAGAGAAGACGATATTATTACAGGTAATTCAGATTCACCATGTAAATAAGCGTATTCCAAATGGTTTGGAAGTGGCTTTAATTCTAATTTCGGAGGTTCTTCTATCGATGATTTATATCGATATCTGTCTTCTTCTTTTAGCATTTGAATTTCTTCTGTTGTTGGTTCATATCCATTAGCTATAAGTGTATCTAACATTTCAGCTTCATCAATTGGTTCATTACCTTCTCCTAAAGAACATTCTCCTGTTCCTTGTAATTCTGGAAATTCTTCTAATAATTCTGCATGTGCATCTATAGTTTGAATATAATAACATGTATCATCTGCAGATTGTGGTTGTTGCATTGCTCTATCAACTGAAAAGGTAACACTCTCATCCTCTATACTTAGGGTCAGTTTCTTACCGAACACGTCTATCATTGCTTTAGCCGTGTTTAAGAATGGTCTTCCTAATATGAGAGGAACTTGAGAATCTTCTTCCATGTCCAAAACAACAAAATCTACTGGAAATACTAAATTACCAACTTTAACTAGCATATTCTCCATTATCCCTCTAGGATATTTTACTGATCGGTCGGCTAGTTGTATACTTATTCTGGTTGGTTTCAATTCTCCAAGGTCTAGTTTAGTGTATAGTGAATACGGCATTAGATTTATACTAGCACCTAAGTCTGCCAATGCTTCTATTGAACTAAGACTACCCAGAAAACATGGAATTGTGAAACTTCCTGGATCAGATAGTTTTTCTGGTATCTTATTCAACAACACTGCTGAACAATTAGCATTCATAGTGACAGCTGAGAGTTCTTCCATTTTCTTTCTATTCGTGATTAGATCTTTCAAGAATTTAGCATACCTTGGCATTCCTGAAATTACATCAATGAAAGGAAGATTTACATTTATCTGTTTAAACATATCCAAGAATTTGGATTGCTCGGCTTCAAGTTTTTCTTTCTTCATTTTACTCGGATAAGGAAGTGGTGGTTGGTATGGTTTAACATAAGGTTTATCCTTAACTGTGTTATCTTCATTAACCTTTTCAACTACCGGTTCTTTTTCCTTATCTTGATCAGGTTGTGGTTCTTGTGGAGTAGGAATAGTTTCATCAGAAGTTACAGGTATTTCAGGTGGTTTAAGTGTTGTACCACTTCTTGTGGTAATGGCTTTAGCTGTTTCATTCCGGGGGTTAGCATTTGTATCACTAGGTAGACTTCCCGGTTTTCTTTCACCTATTAACCTTGCTAGGTTACTTACTTCTTGTTCCAGATTTTGAATAGAAGCTTGTTGATTTCTAAATGCTTGAGCATTTTGTTCATTTATTTGTTTCTGAGATGTGAAAAACTGTGTTTGAGTTTCAACTAGCTTCGTCATCATATCTTCTAAATTCGGCTTTTTATCATCGGTTTGTTGTGTTGGTTTGTTTTGAAAATTAGGTCTTTGCTGATTGCAAGTATTATTGGATACTTGTTGATTGCTAGGACCTTGTTGGTTGTTGTATGGAATATTTCGGTTATAATTCTGGTTTTGATTGTAAATCGGTCTTGGCGGTTGATAATTATTCTGATAATTATTTCCAGGCCTTTGGTTTATGTATGAAATATTCTCTCTTTGTTCCATTGTTAATTCAATACTGAGACAATCTTTTGTCAAATGTGGTCCTCCACACTGCTCACAACTAATTCGTATTGAGTGAATATCTTTAGTCATCTTTTCCATTCGTCTCTCCACAGCATCTATCTTTGCGGAAATGGAATCTAAGTCATGGCTATAATCGGCTCTAGCTGCTTTAGATGATCTAACGATATCTTTTTCTTGGTGCCACTCATGTGAGTGGGAAGCAGTGTTATCAATAATTTTGTAAGCATCAGTTTCGGTTTTCTTCATAATAGAACCACCAGCTGCTATATCTATATCTTTCCTTGTAGTGATGTCGCATCCTCGGTAGAATATTTGTACTATTTGACAGGTGTCTAAACCATGTTGCGGACATCCTCTTAACAACTTTCCATATCTTGTCCACGCCTCATATAGAGTTTCATTTGGTTTCTTTGTGAACGTAACAATTTCTGCTTGAAGTCTTACGGCTTTAGATGCAGGAAAGAATTGCTTAAGAAATTTGTCAATTAAAACATCCCATGTATCAATCGCCCCTTCAGGTAACGATTCCAACCAATCTTTGGCTTCTCCCTTTAAAGTCCAGGGAAATAACATGAGATATATCTGTTCATCCTCCACTTCTCGGATTTTAAATAGTGTGCAGATCCTATTAAAGGTACGTAGATGTTCATTTGGATCTTCCTTCGGCGCACCACTAAATTGGCATTGATTAGTCACCATGTGTAGAATTTGTCCTTTGATTTCATAATCTGGCGCATTAATGTCTGGATGAGTAATTGCGTGACCTTGGCCAGTGCGTTTAGCTCTCATTCGGTCTTCCATACTTAAAGGTTCCAGATTCTCCATAATTGAATTTGTTGAATCGGTATCACTAGATGATTCTGATTTAATGGTTCGTTCCTCAACAATCTCTGTTTGAATGATTGGTGGTTCCGGAGGAAAGTTTAATGGTTCAGGATCTATGAACCGTTCCTGAATATTTTCTGGATTCTCAATTGTGAGGTTGGGTTCAAAAAATGGATTATCGGAAATTTGAACTGAAGTACTTGGTTGACTGGATGACGATTCTAAAGAAAAATCAACGGCGGTTATATTTGCTAAATGTCTTGATCTAGTTACAGGTGGTGAACGTACAAAAGGTGATGAACGTCTTGCTCGGTGCATTCACTGAATATCCTATTAGTTTTAAAAAGGAAAGAAAAATTATAATAAGTTATCCAACCAATAGACTTTTCTGATTTTGCCCACGTTTCGAATAGCCAAAAGATGCAGCAGAGGGGCAGGATTCGTTTGGTCTCAATATAATTGAGGACTGTTTGGCTCCAATAACCCAGTCCACGTACAAATCCAACTATTACTACGAACCAGAAAATTTTGATGTCTATCAATTTAACCACTTAAAATAAATTTTCGTAATTTTAAGAAATTTAGATAAGAAGTAGAATAAAAATCTATGTCCTAAAACTAGAATAGCGAGAAATAAGAGAGAAAAAGAGTTCGTCGAAAAAGGTTGAAAAAGAAAAAATGGTTAAAAATAAAAGGTGACAGAAAAATAAAAGAAGATCTCACTATTCCGTTAGATGAAATCCAAATCAACGAAAAAACTTCAATTCATCGAAGAACCCGTCGAAATAATGGATCGTGAGGTTAAAAGACTTAAGCAAAACAAGATACCAATTGTTAAGGTTCGATGGAATGCTCGTAGAGGACCCGAGTTCACCTGGGAGCGTGAAGATCAGATGAAGAAGAAATACCCGCATCTATTTCCAGAAGATTCGTCAACACCTTCAACAGCTTAAAATTTCGGGACGAAATTTATTTAACGGGTAGGTACTGTAGTGACCCGAACTTTTCCATGTTTATATATATTAATTGAGATTGATATTTACATGATTAAATGTTTCCAACATGTTAAGCAATCAAACTTGTTAAGACTTGATTAATTGAAATATGTTTCATATAGACAATTGACCACCCAAGTTGACCGGTGATTCACGAACATTAAAACTTGTAAAAACTATATGATGACATATATATGGATATATATATATATATATATATATATTTAACATGATACTATGATAAGTAAACATATCATTAAGTATATTAACAATGAACTACATATGTAAAAACAAGACTACTAACTTAATGATTTTTAAACGAGACATATATGTAACGATTATCGTTGTAAAGACATTTAATGGATATATATCATATTAAGAGATATTCATACATGATAATATCATGATAATATAATAATTTAAAATCTCATTTGATATTATAAACATTGGGTTAACAACATTTAACAAGATCGTTAACCTAAAGGTTTCAAAACAACACTTACATGTAACGACTAACGATGACTTAACGACTCAGTTAAAATGTATATACATGTAGTGTTTTAATATGTATTTATATACTTTTGAAAGACTTCAATACACTTATCAAAATACTTCTACTTAACAAAAATACTTACAATTACATCCTCGTTCAGTTTCATCAACAATTCTACTCGTATGCACCCGTATTTGTACTCGTACAATACACAGCTTTTAGATGTATGTACTATTGGTATATACACTCCAATGATTAGCTCTTAGCAGCCCATGTGAGTCACCTAACACATGTGGGAACCATTGATGTTATGCGAGGTGTATATAAAATAGTTATTAATTTTAGCAGGAAATACTATTAAATACGATACAATTTTACACAAGATATTTATTTATTTATAGAATGGATATACTTAAACCTTGCTACAACACTTATAGGCAGTGTACCTAATCGTACAGTAGTGTAGTTTTTAGTAAGTCCGGTTCGTTCCACAGGGAAATCTTTAAACAAAGCTCAACGCTATATTAGTTTACTTTTATAAAAATACAAATATATATATAAGTAATATTATTATTATAAAGGGGAGTTTTTACCGTTTAATGACCGGTTTGTCGATTTTAAGACTTTAGTCGCAGTTAAAACCTAATGTAAAATATAAAATAAATACAAGACTTAAATTAAAGCGTAAAGTAAATAACGATAATGAAATTTCGAATAATAAAAGTGCGATAAAATAAACTTACGATAATTAAAAAGTACGATAATTAAAAGTGCGAATAAATAAAAATAAATAAAAGTGCGATAATTAGAAGTGCAATTAAATATAAAATAAAGGAAATTAAATATGAAATAAAAGAATTATGCTTATTTAAACTTCCGTAATCATGATGTTTGACGTGTTGATTTTAGTTTTATGCCCATGGGTTAATTGTCCTTTGTCCTGGATTATTTAATATGTCCGTCTGGTTTTTGTCCATAACAGTCCATCAGTCATAAATATAAATTGCAAGTGTCCTTGTCAAATTATTATTATACCCGAAGTTAAATATTCCAACTAATTGGGGATTCGAATTGTAACAAGGTTTTAATACTTTGTTTAATGAATACACCAGGTTATCGACTGCGTGTAAACCAAGGTTTTACTACTTTGTTAACAATTACACCAATTACCCTTGAATGTAATTTCACCCCTGTTTTAATTATTCTAGTGGCTATTAATCCATTCCCGTGTCCGGTTAAATGAACGATTATTCGTACATATAAATACCCCGCCCATCGTGTCCGATCGAGTGTATATGGTAATTTATAGGGACGCCCAATTGTAAATCTTTATATTAACATTAACAAACTTTCATTTAGTTAAACAAATATAAAGCCCATTAATAGCCCATAGTTTAATTTCCACAAGTGTCGTTCTTTTGTCCAAACCCCAATTATGGTACAAAGCCCAATTACCCAATTTTAGTAATTAGCCCAACATCATGATTACTTCGTTTTAAATAAGCATAATAATAACTTAGCTACGAGACATTAATATAAAAAGGTTGAACATAACTTACAATGATTTAAAAATAGCGTAGCGTTACACGGACAGAATTTCGACTTACACCCTTACAATATTCGCTAACATACCCTTATTATTAGAATTATAATTAAAATTAAAATTAAAATATAAATTATATATATATATATATATATATATATTTCGTATATATGAGAGAAGAGAGATTATAGAATATGAAATTTTGATCAGAATTCGGTTTGCTTTATAGGGATTTGTGATTTTTGGGGCTCCGCGACTCGCGGTGAATTTTGCCTTCAAACCCCGCGAGTCGCGGAGATAGAAATTACAGCTCACTCCCTCTGCCGACGGTTTTTATTATATATATAATATATATATAATTAATATAATTAATTATATATTATATTATATTTATATACATAGTTAACTTGTAATTTTTAGTCCGTTGCGTCGAGCGTTAAGAGTTGACTCTGGTCCCGGTTCCGGATTTTCGAACGTCCTCGCGTACAATTTAATATCTTGTACTTTGCGTTTTGAATCTTGTACTTTTGTAATTTCGAGACGTTTCTTATCAATAATTGGAACCTTTTTTATTGTCTTTTGTACTTTTGAGCTTTTTGGTCGTTTGCGTCTTCAATTCGTCGAATCTGTCTTTTGTCTTCACCTTTTATTATACAAACGAATATCACTTGTAAATAGAACAATTGCAACTAAAAGCTTGTCTTTCTTGAGGAATAATGCTATGAAATATATGTTCGTTTTTAGCATTATCAACCATCATTTGGCAACTAGCATGAAATATCTCATAAAATTATAAAAATATGAGTAATCATTCATGACTTATTTACATGAAAACAAAATTACATATCCTTTATATCTAATCCATACACCAACGACCAAAAACACCTACAAACACTTTCATTCTTCAATTTTATTCATCTAATTGATCTCTCTCAAGTTCTATCTTCAAGTTCTAAGTGTTCTTCATATATTCTACAAGTTCTAGTTATATAAAATCAAGAATACTTTCAAGTTTGCTATCTCACTTCCAATCTTGTAAGGTGATCATCCAATCTCAAGAAATCTTTGTTTCTTACAGTAGGTTATCATTCTAATACAAGGTAATAATCATATTCAAACTTTGGTTCAATTTCTATAACTATAACAATATTATTTCAAGTGATGATCTTACTTGAACTTGTTTTCGTGTCATGATTCTGCTTCAAGAACTTCGAGCCATCCAAGGATCCGTTGAAGCTAGATCCATTTTTCTCTTTTCCAGTAGGTTTATCCAAGGAACTTAAGGTAGTAATGATGTTCATAACATCATTCGATTCATACATATAAAGCTATCTTATTCGAAGGTTTAAACTTGTAATCACTAGAACAAAGTTTAGTTAATTCTAAACTTGTTCGCAAATAAAAGTTAATCCTTCTAACTTGACTTTTAAAATCAACTAAACACATGTTCTATATCTATATGATACGCTAACTTAATGATTTAAAGCCTGGAAACACGAAAAACACCGTAAAACCGGATTTACGCCGTCGTAGTAACACCGCGGGCTGTTTTGGGTTAGTTAATTAAAAACTATGATAAACTTTGATTTAAAAGTTGTTATTCTGAGAAAATGATTTTTATTATGAACATGAAACTATATCCAAAAATTATGGTTAAACTCAAAGTGGAAGTATGTTTTCTAAAATGGTCATCTAGACGTCGTTCTTTCGACTAAAATGACTACCTTTACAAAAACGACTTGTAACTTATTTTTCCGACTATAAACCTATACTTTTTCTGTTTAGATTCATAAAATAGAGTTCAATATGAAACCATAGCAATTTGATTCACTCAAAACGGATTTAAAATGAAGAAGTTATGGGTAAAACAAGTTTGGATAATTTTTCTCATTTTAGCTACGTGAAAATTGGTAACAAATCTATTCCAACCATAACTTAATCAACTTGTATTGTATATTATGTAATCTTGAGATACCATAGACACGTATACAATGTTTCGACCTATCATGTCGACACATCTATATATATTTCGGAACAACCATAGACACTCTATATGTGAATGTTGGAGTTAGCTATACAGGGTTGAGGTTGATTCCAAAATATATATAGTTTGAGTTGTGATCAATACTGAGATACGTATAAACTAGGTCATGGATTGATTCAAGATAATATTTATCGATTTATTTCTATACATCTAACTGTGGACAACTAGTTGTAGGTTACTAACGAGGACAGTTGACTTAATAAACTTAAAACATCAAAATATATTAAAAGTGTTGTAAATATATTTTGAAAATACTTTGATATATATGTATATATTATTATAGGTTCGTGAATCAACCAGTGGCCAAGTCTTACTTCCCGACGAAGTAAAAATCTGTGAAAGTGAGTTATAGTCCCACTTTTAAAATCTAATATTTTTGGGATGAGAATACATGCAGGTTTTATAAATGATTTACAAAATAGACACAAGTACGTGAAACTACATTCTATGGTTGAATTATCGAAATCGAATATGCCCCTTTTTATTAAGTCTGGTAATCTAAGAATTAGGGAACAGACACCCTAATTGACGCGAATCCTAAAGATAGATCTATCGGGCCCAACAAGCCCCATCCAAAGTACCGGATGCTTTAGTACTTCGAAATTTATATCATATCCGAAGGGTGTCCCGGAATGATGGGGATATTCTTATATATGCATCTTGTTAATGTCGGTTACCAGGTGTTCACCATATGAATGATTTTTATCTCTATGTATGGGATGTGTATTGAAATATGAAATCTTGTGGTCTATTATTATGATTTGATATATATAGGTTAAACCTATAACTCACCAACATTTTTGTTGACGTTTTAAGCATGATTATTCTCAGGTGATTATTAAGAGCTTCCGCTGTTACATACTTAAATAAGGACGAGATTTGGAGTCCATGCTTGTTTGATATTGTGTAAAAACTGCATTCAAGAAACTTATTTTGTTGTAACATATTTGTATTGTAAACCGTTATGTAATGGTCGTGTGTAAACAGGATATTTTAGATTATCATTATTTGATAATCTACGTAAAGCTTTTTAAAACCTTTATCTATGAAATAAAGGTTATGGTTTGTTTTAAAAATGAATGCAGTCTTTGAAAAACGTCTCATATAGAGGTCAAAACCTCGTAACGAAATCAATTAATATGGAACGTTTTTAATCAATAAGAACGGGACATTTCACTAGCAACACGTCAATGCCCCCGAAAATATACAAGTGTTTGTTTCAGCTAACCGAACTATCATTATTATTAAAAATGATTTAATGATTGAGTATCTATTGTCCCTTTATTACCAATACCGAGTTGACATAAGACATGGATCTAGTCATTCTCATTTGTCAACCAATTCTGTTTCTCGATATAGAAAATTTGAATGCGATCACCAAGTTAAAAATTGATCGTCAATCAATATAGCTTGGACACGGCCGTGTAAATATCCATTCATTTTCATCGAGGGGCCCAGTGGTATCATACTCTCACAAAGAGGAATAAATTCCATTTTGATTATATGCGTTCGTCATGTACTTCATATCGTACCCAATGATGGCCTTTATAACTACCTTGTTCAGGATAGCGTTTAACCATATCAAAGTATAATATGTCATACAATCAAAAACCAACATATACATCTCAGGTCTAAGGACACAAAGACATAACCATTATGAGATTCACTATTGAAGACGATCCATGTAGTGACATCTCATGATTGGGTCATTCCAATATTCATCATCAATGAATACATATGAATTTTGGCCTCAACTAGTTAACTATTCACCGTCAGTGAATAAAACCAAATTTCATAATAATCTTAATTCATGTTACTCCCATAACATGACCGATTATGGAGATTTAGAATAATCAACAATTATTCAAGGATTAAACATGCTAATATAGAACACAGTATTATAAATGAAAACGACCATACCGGGTATCTCAATTCATTAAGATAAAACTGCTTAATGTTCCAGAAATATCCAAATACTAAATTACAAATGAAAAAGATTAGTAGCTTAACGAAGTCTAATATTACTAGCATGATCGTCATGCTTGTTGTCATGGGCTTCGTTAACGGGTCAGCCACATTATCATCTGTATGAACCTTAAGAATACCGATAGCATTCCTCTTAATGACCTCATAAATGTAGTCAACATTTGAAGAATGTGTCGGATACCCTTCGATACATGTGATTCTTTCGAAAGTATATAACACTCGAACTATCACAGTACATATTTTATAGAAGATTAAATGTTAGGAACTACTCTAAGTTCAACAGTAAACTTCTTAATCCAGACAGCTTCCCGAGCAGCTTCTCAGGCAACAATGTATTCTGCTTTTGTTGTAGATTGTTCAACCGTGCTCTTCTTAGAGCTCTTCCAATCAACTATCTTGCCCATCATGACAAAGAAACAATGTGACTGAACCGAGAATCATCTTGATCAGTTTGGAATTAGCATCAATATAAAACTTAATACTCAACTCTTCTTCCAAACCAACGTAAACCAAAAACATATCTATAGTACTTTGCAAATACTTAAGAATGTTCTTAACAACAATCCAAGGTTCATCACTTGAATTTTGTTGAAATGACTCGTAAAACTCAAAACTAACGAGACATCATTTCAGTACATAACATGGCATACATAATGGATCCTATAGCCGAAGCATATGAGATACATTTCATTTTTCTTATCTCATCATGTTTGATAAGACTTTGAGACTTGCTCAAAGATATGCCATTTTTCACAGGCAATGCTCCAAGGTTGGAGTAATGCATGCTAAATCTCTACAAGATAAGATATGTACATTAATTCAATTCAATAAGCCATTTGAATCTATTTCTATAGATCATGATTCCAAGTATGTAAGTAGCTTCTTTAAGATCATTTATGGAAAAACATTTTTCAAGCCAAGACTTGACATCTTGCAAGTTGAAATGTTATTTTCAATAAGCAGTATGTCATCAACATACAAGATCAAGAAGACTACTTTGCTCCCACTAGATTTAATGTAAACACATAACTCATATTGTTTTTGAGAAAAACCAAAACCTTTGATATTCTCATCAAACTAAAGATTCTAGCTCCTGAATGCTTGCTTTAATCCATAAATGGATTTTAGAAGCTTGCATACTTTATTAGGATGCTTAGGATATACAAACCCTTTCGGCTGAACCATATATGCGTCCTCGCTTAGGTCGCCATTTAGGAAAGAGGTTTGATATCCATTTACCATACTTCCATGAAAAGTAGCTATGGCAACAAGTATCCTAATTTATAAAGCTCGCGATCAGTGAAAAAGTTTCATCATAACCTTTTGCCACGAATAGAGCTTTAAAAGTGTTTACATTTCTATCCATGCAAGTCTTCTCTATGAAGACTCATTTACACCCCATTGTATTACAATTGGGTGGAAGGTCAATCAAGTCACATACTTGATTGTCTTTAATGGACTGCATCCTTGCATTCATAACATCTCTTCATTTGACAGATAAATCTGATAAGACCTCACGATAGATAGAGGGTTCATCATAATCCCCTAGATGAGGTTCATCTGAATTAATCAGAAGATTATACATCAGGTCGATGAGGTGTTCTACCAGATCTATGAAGTGCAGGTGCAACACATTCTGGCTCACCAACAATGTGCTCAGATTCAGCGTGTGGATTGCTAGTGTTTAGAGAAGGTATGTTACTTTGTGGTTCTTGAATTTCTTCAAGATCTACTTTACTCCCACTAAATTCTTGTAAGAGAAAATCTCTTTAAAAGAACTCAGCAGACCGAGTAGAAAACACGTTGTTTTCAGCTTGGTAGTAAAAGTAGTAACCCATTATTTTCTTTGAGTATCCCACAAGGTGGTGTCTTTTATACCTTCTTGGTTGGAACCATAATGAGTATGCATATAGCAGACTCAAATTCATATCCCAAAAAGACTGTGATAAAGTAGTCAGACTCATCATAGATCAAAACCATATTAAATAAAGTTCGATCTCTCCACACAAACGCACCATTGTGTTGTGATGTCTAAGGTGGAGTGAATTGTAAGACAGTCCCACAATTCTTCATGTGGTCTAAAAACTCTTGACTCATAAACTCGCATCCTCCATTAGAGTGAAGTGATTTAATGGTCTTTCCAAGCTGACTCTTTACTTCATTTTGGAAGACTTTTGAACATTTCAAAAACTTCACGTTTATGTTTCAGCAAGTAAAACAAAACCATATCTACTATAACCATCAGTTATTGTAACGAAGTAAGTTTCACCATCTAGACATTGTTCTAAAAGGGCCACATACATCAGTATGTATTAGTCCTAAAAGATTTATAACTCTTTCACCTAAATCGGAGAAATGAGCCTTTGTCATCCTTTCACATAAACATTACTCACATACATCAAATACTCAAAGTCAGTTGATTCCAAAAATCCATTAGAATGGAGTTTTGAAATGCCTTGTTTATATGACCAAGACGACAATGTCATAGAGAGGTTTTATTTAAGTCTTACTTGAATTGTTTGGCGGTACAGGTATACACATAATTTATCAATTGAAATCACACCATGTTTATCAATTTCAAAAATACCATCACGTGGATAGGCATTAAGATAGAAATACTATCCTTAGAAACTGAAAAATCAAAGTGCGTAAATGCAAGTTCAAAACCAGCATCTTTCAAACTATATTGCACCTAATACTAGGAGCATAATCACATTGTTCCAAGAAAACAATAATACCACTTGGAAGAGTAAGCTCATAGTGACTAATGGCTTCAACCGAAGCTTGATTCCCATTGCCCACTCGCAAATCCAGTGTGTCTTTCTTCAGTCTATTACTTCTTCTCATTCCCTTTATATTGTTACAGGTGTGAAGGCCACAACCAGTTAACAAAGATCCAAGAATCACTATAAGAAGTATATAACTGTATATGAAATATACCTGAGTATGCTATTCTTACTAGCATTGTCTTTACTCAGCTCAGATTGGTGGATAGGACAACTTCCTTATCCAATTGTCAACCTTTCCAGAATGGAAACATTCGGCGTCTTTTGTTGGGCTTTCCTTATTGTAAGGTGGAATAATTTTTCTGGCAAATGATTTATCATTTCCTTCCACAAAGTGTTCGGCTTATTCTTTTTTTCACCCTTTAATCCTACTTCTCTTACTCATCGAACAACTTTCGATAAGCATTTACTGAGCAGCAGTAGCTGCGCAAACAAGAGGATTGAATAAGGGTTCTAATTTTGTTCAACTTCCATTTATGATTGAGAACAGTTCTTAGATTGCAGTGCCTGTCTAAGAAGTTGAACATTGAGTGTATCCTTCTTCAACAAAGAAGGAAGTGTGTTTTGGTTTACGTTTTGATTAGTTGACATCTACAACAGATATAAGATTCAATTTAGTATTTTCGATATTGAGCTTTAATAAATTAACTACCCATGTTTTTATAATTTTAAAAACAATTAATTTACGAAAGCCTAAGATCCACATAGAGGTTCCATAGCCACATCTGTTGATCAGCTAGCAGTTATGGAGTCTATTGGTAGGTAGCGGGTACCAATTGCATTACAAGTGCAACTCTTAGATCTTTATGAGACCTAGAGATATATGTAGTCCAACAAACCACTATTATCTACTGGCATGTTTGTCTCATCCTTGCCTCGAACTCAGGTCTCACCGTGAATGCGATTAAGTCGTCCAATTTGGAAACAGTGGAAATTCACGCTAGTCTCACTAGATCGAAAAATCCACCTCGTGGCTATAATTCAGCCTAGTCTCACTAGATCAGAAAAATAACGAGGAGTGTTTGCAAGCTCATTGGATGGCATGACTTAAATTTGACGGGTATTTTAAAAAGTTTTTGTCAACGAATAATGCATGCACACAAGATTCGCTACATTATTAGTTAAAAAAATATTTTAACCAATTATATATGTCGATTTTGTTTGTGCGTCTAATTTGTTATTTAATTTATAGCATATAAAAATAACAAATACACAAACGTGTATCGTTTTAAAATAATATTAAAAGATGTCAACCATATATATTATTTGAGTTTTAAAATCATCAATTTTAAACTCGTTAGAGTTTAACTTTTAAAATCAACAAATTTTAATCTTTAAACTCATTACGTATTTTATTTAATGTTTCCATCAAAAACATTTAGCATATACTATAATCAACAATTATATATATAAATGCGAATATAAAACACAATCATGCATCACACACATACATAGCCTAGCCCAAAATCCTATGCTTGATCCCATGAGCCGACATGGGATCAAGAGGTCAAACTAAGGACAATATCATAGCTCCCACTTGATTCAAGAACCAAGTGAAAACTTGTCAAACGCCATTGTTGTTAACTTGATCTGTGCACAATCTTCTAAGCCAAACTCTATGCCGTATCTTTATCTTCAATCTTCATCTTTTTACATTTATATAAAATGGAAAAGTACAACTAATCTAATACCTTTACAATTTTAGATAAACCTAATTACAAAACTATGAAATTGAAAATAAATACAATACAACTTCGGCTTCATGGCCTCTGAATAAATCAAATAACCGACATGGCTTAAAACTGTCATGATCAACAATCACAACATACAATCACACAAACCAAACACATAGGTCGGGGCATCATGGGCTATGTATGCAAACTACATTTTTAATAACTACATTATTAAAACTTACATATGGCTTGTCCATGGTTACAATGCATGTGTATAACCATGGAATAAAACAATCAACAATTATAATAATTATTCAAGCCATAACAATTAAATCTACAATTTAAAATAGTGATATTCTTTCAATCTTATTTGTGCGTCATGAGGTTAAGTCTAAATCAACCGAGTTGACTTTAAAAACCAAAAAGGTTTTAACTTTCACCAATACACCACAAAGCTAGATCTAAAGAACGATCACGCGACAATTAAAACGGTGTAAAAGCGGCTCTGATTACCACTGATGAAAAACCGTGTGTACTTTTAAAATTATAAACGCAACGGAACGATAAAAATAAATGTCAATTATTTTATTAAATAAAAACTTTCAATTAAACATTCACACGATTAACGGTTCCCAACAAGATCCAATTACACCACTAATAATTGTCAAATAAATAAATCACAAAGTGGAGTTTAGATATACCTTAAGCAAGCGATGCAAGAATGGTAGAAACAATTGTCCACGTTTAGGTTGAAACAAATATTCAAAGTGTATGAATATCTCTATGGTTGATCCACAAGCACGTCAAACAACACCAATCGAATGCTATTCCATATATATAACCCGAATACAACAAGATACAAAATCCAATTTTGTTCTTGTTATTAATGTCGAACCAAAACTTAACCAAAAGCAAATTGATTCTTACGCAACAAAAAGGTTTCTATCTCTTTCTTTTGTATTGGTACATCAAAAGAAATATTAATAAAACTCTTTTTCTTTCTTTGCTATGCGTTAATCATCCAAAAACAATAACAACTTTTCTTATTTTTTTTCGGCTAAAAACAATAATCACAAAAAACCACTTTTCTTTTCATTCCCTTTTGCCGTATGAAAAACAAAAGTGAAACCCCCTTTTTTTTTTTATTGTATTTCGGCTACCACCCACCAAGGTCAACTAACCTTTAATTTATATTAATTTATATTTAGATTTATGTAACTTTTCAGTGGATAACGAGTTTAACCATTAGGCCCATAATTTTCTTTTATTATCTTTAAATAATAATAAGCCCACATAATATATAATGGTTCAATGGTCCATTGAATATTGTATATTTAATTAAATCATATTTAATTAAATTATACTTTTCGAACTATAGGTTATAATTATATATCAACAATATATTATAATCGGTGTCTAAGTGCTTATAGTGTGTGACCCCATAGGCTTGTACATATGCGGTAGTATAGATTTGTGTTATGACGTGCACACTGAACCAACATTTCTCTCTACGTGTTTTAGGGTTTTGATCATCATCTTGTTTTGCTGTATACTGTGAGTGATTGATAAGTTCAATTCTGTTGAACTTATCTTGTGAGAATCATAATGTGTGAACTGGTTTTGAGGTTTACAATTGTTTTTGATTGTGAATCTATTTTAGTCAATTTTGGCTTCCTGTGATTGGAAGGTTGTCTTCCCGTGATTGGAAGATTATTTCCGTGTTCAACAATGAAGACTATCCCGAGTTCAATTCATAGTTGATGTTAATTACCTTGACATGCAGAAAGGTCTACGCGATCTTAATTGGTTCGGACACTCCATCCATTGTTTCGACTAAGCTTAAAAAACCGCGAAAGAGGAGGCTGATTCTAGAAGAGGATGTAAAGAATTTCACGAAATTGTGAACGATATTGATTGAGCTTACTGTGGTTGTCTTGTTTGTTTTAGCGTGGTAAGCTCGAAGATGGTTCTCAATCTTGCGTTGTCGTTTTGACCCGTCTCCCTCTTTTGCCTCTTTTGTTTGATGTCTTTATTTTGTTGGTTGTTTTGTCATTTTGCTAGATAGTGACATTTAGGTAATTACGTTATTTTGTGTTTTTAGGTCGAGTTCGAACGATTGCTATCTTATCGTTGTTGTATTGGAGTTTCATTCTTTTAATTATTTTTAATGAGTGTTTCTGATTTGTTATTTATATATGTTTTTTGTTAAAAAAAAAAAAAAAAAAAATTTACTTTCGGATAGATATAAATTAGGAAGTTGAATAATATGGAAAATGCAGCATCTTTTATCTTGATAAATCACAGGCATAAAACAGACACGTGTCATCACAGTATGCATCCTCACACAATACCTTTTTGTCAGAATTTTGGATTAAAAAAATCAGAAAAATCCTCATACTGACGCGTGTCCTGCTAATCCGTATTTGAAATAATAACTGCATAGCCCGCTTTATCCTCTTCAATACTTCTTTTTAGGGGTTCAATTGCTGCCTAATTAGGGTTTCTAATTCATTCATCATTTTATTGACCGACTCAACAAAATCACACACATACTCAAGCGACTTACTCAGATTCATCTACTCATCTATTCATCGTCATCTAATAGCGATATATGGATCTGATTTCTATCTTTTTCACCCGTCGCCATTAATGGTATGAGTCAAGCGTTTTTTGTTTTTATACAATCAGTCGATTTCTTCTTCTTTTAGTGTTTATTTGTTTGAATTTATCGATTGTTGTTTTGTTTTTGGTGGGTATTATACAATCAGTCGATTTCTTCTTCACTTGATCGATTACTGTTTTATTTTTGTTGGGTAGTAAAAACTGTAATTGCAGATTAGATTATTTCGCCCATTCAATATGTCAATTGTGGCTGCTATGAACACCGAACAATGTCCACCCTATCTGATTCCGGTAAGCTTCGTTTTTTTTTTCTTTTCGATTTTTGTTGCTGATATTTTGATTTCAAGGTTGACTTGATCATTTATTTATTACGTATATATTTATTTTTCACGTTGAAACATCGGAATTTCAAGTCAATATGGAGTGCGTGTACATACAAATCGGGACTCACGTGTAACCGGTAGCCTCAAGAATTTAATATTATAATCGGTTGATTTTTCTTATAAAGGAGTATTATTTCAGACATGTCGATTGTGAATTCAGAATCAAATAGGCACAGAGTTGGCAAATAGCGATCCAATGCTTTGAAGCTGCCATTGAAAGAAGAGTGTCTGATTGTAAACACCAAGTGAGATACACTATCTTTACCACAATCATTGGGTTTAGTTTATGAGTAGTTGTATTTTCAACAGTTCTTTCATCGACATACAATAACCATTACTATATTGTGGGCTCAAGTTGTGAATAAAATGCTTAGTTTTATTTTAATTACATTATTTTGTATGACTACACTATCCTCATGTTATTGTGTGAAACTTAATTCTTCATGACTGCAGGTTAACCTAATGGACAGTAGCAATTTAGTTGGTAGTATCAAACTGATTATATGACTCCCAAATAGACCAACACAAACTATTATTGCTACTTGAAGTTACAATGTTCTTTGTCAAGTAGTTGTCTTGATTGCACCCAGTTCCATTTGGGCGGGTTGGGTTTCTACGGGCTGCTGACTGTGTTGATTTTTATTAGTGTTTCGTTTCATAAAGTATGTCCAATTTACTTGGTTGTATGTTAATATCTGTAGTAGATAACCGAAGATGAGAAGTGTCATGAGAAAATATGGTACTCGAAGAAGAATGCTACAATAATCGAAGATGGCGAGGAGGAAGGAATTAACTGAATAAAAGAAACTATCCGACTTTCATATACCTAATACCTCATGAAATCATATAAGTAAGTATATATTGCTAAAACAAACTAAAATTGTGTGCAAAACACAAGCATGCACATTATGTTAAAACATGAAATCATACAAGTATGTACTGCTAAAACAAACTAAAAATGTGTGCAACAGTAGCTTAGATCAACAACAACCTTCAATATTGAAATCAATACTAGCCTTTTTTTAACTACGTATATTTGTTTTATATTGTATTTATGCTGAAGGTTTGGAATTAATGGCACCTATGCAACTTCAATGATTGTTGAAGCCAATGTTGCAATAACAGGTAAAGAACATACTTCGTATCAGGTTCTATCTATGGAACCTTGACGAGGTAATACATCATCAGCTCAACAATTCAATAGAACCGCATCTTAGAATATCAAGGTCTATTATTATTAAGGGATCTGCTTTCACGTAACAGATTTGGGGGTTTTTGGTAACCCTAAATTGAGTAACAATTCAACAATTCAAGATGGGGAAAACGTCAGGAGGGAAGAAGAAAAAGAAGGTGCAAACTTTTTCTTGGGTTTTGAGGAATAGGCAAATAGGGTTAGATGATGAACATGAAGGAAGATCCTTCGATCAATCTACTGGATCTAATCAATCGCCTAGATTGGATACGGTTGCACATGAAGACGGTAATTCTTCGTGTCATATGGATGATCAGATGAGCATACACGCGTCATCAGAATCTTCTGGCAAGGAGGATGAAGGTGTGACTGGTAAATTGGCTGATGTTGGGACTAAAGTAACAAGTGATGGATCTATGCAGGACCCAACCAAGCAGAGATCATACTTAATTACTACTGGTGGCTCAAATGATAATCATGATTCAGAGGGGATGGTTCTGAAAACCTATAGTGCTAGAAAGAGGAAGGGTAAAGTGAACCAGCTGATTGATGTTGGGGATGGTCCTTCTAAAGAAAAGAAGAGTGCTCAATTTGTTCTTTATGCTGGTGATTCTTCTATTCCTGTTAATGAAAAAATACTCCCTGAAGTAATTAAAAAACGCAAGGGTAACAGGAAGAAAGGTGGGTATGGTAAGAATTCTGCTATAACTGATCATTCTATTGATGATATTGTAGTTAATAATGATGATATTATTGCTAAATCTATTGGTGAAACAATTGCTGTTGCTAAGCCGACTGTTTCTGCTAGTCCTGTTGTATTCTTTAAGAGTTCAACAGATGGTAGTTATAATGAGGTTGATGTAAACCTAGTGGCTGCTGCTGAGAATGCTGTTAAGTTATTTAAGAATGATGGTTTTAGAGAGTCAATTATTGTTCCTGATGATTTCTCCCAATTTACATTGGGTGGCGATGTAACATTAATGAATATGCAGGATAATAATAGTGGTGATAATGATAATGTTGTTCCTGGGATTAAATCTGTAACAAAGGAGGGAGTTGAGACTAGTGATGGGCAAGGCAATACAGATAATAAAACCCCAAGAGCATGGGTAAATCCAAACGTCACTTTTGCTGACTTCTTAAAACAAAACAAAGATGAAGAGGAATTAAAAATGGAATTCATTCCACCTGTTTTAATGTCTAATGGTCAAAAGAGAGTTGTTTTCTCCGCTGAGGAGGTTAAGAAGGGCGGTAGTGCATTTTCTCTTCAATTATATGGGTATTTTATCGGAACTTCTATGGATTATAGGGTTGTTAATGCCCATCTAAGGAGAATGTGGTGGAGGTATGACCTTAAAGAAATCGTGAAAACAGCTGCAGGATTTTATTTATGCAAATTTAAAAGTGAAAAGGGTATGAAGGAGGTGCTTGAGAGTGGTCCATGGTTAGTTAATAATGTTCCTTTTTTTGTGAATCAGTGGGAACCTGGGGTTTGGCTTGAAAAAATTGAACCTGAAAAAGTCCCAATTTGGATTTGTATTCACAATATTCCAATTGAACTATGGAGTGGCAGAAGTATAGGTAAACTTGTTAGTGGTATTGGTAGGCCTATGTTGATGGACAAAGTTACTTCAGAGAGATGTTTGAGTAAAAGTGGAAGACTAGGGTTTGCTAGAGTTTTGACTGAAGTCAATGCAAATGATGACCTTCCTAGCTTTGTCGAATTTTCCTATCCTGTGATTGGTTCTTTTCCAGCCAAAGTGGGTAAACTTGAGGTGACCTATCAATGGAAACCGCCTTCATGCACTCATTGCAAAGTGTTTGGCCATTCTTTTAATACTTGTAAAATTAGGCCTAAAACAGAAGATGAAGTATCGGCACAAGTGTTAAAAGACGCTTTGAAAATCAACAATGATGGTGAAACAGTTGATTTAAATAACCAGTGTGTTGAGGACGGCTTTAAAGTTGTTGGTAAGAAAGGAAGGGTTTTTCAGAAGTTGAATTTTGATAATAATAAAAGTCAAAGGCAGTCAACCGAAGCAAAAGGTATCAAGCAAAATGCAGTTAAGAATAATTATGGTATTAAAGACAATATTGATGTGGAGGAAACAGATTGGAATGTGGAGTCCCAGAAAAGTCAAAATCATAATGTTTTGAGGAAAGGAGATAAAGGGAAGGGCATTGATGGTGAAGGTAATAATAAGACATATTCTAAAGATAGAATTGAAACAAACAATCCTTTTTATGTATTAGTAGATGATGAGGGTAATACTGATGGTAATACTGATGAGATTATAATTGAAGAATCTATAAATGATAAATTTGATGATAGGTGGAACTTACGGAATTCAGAAAAAAAGAAACTAAAAAGTTATTTGGATAAACATAATCCTCCAGGAAAAGAAGTAATCGATCAATGGCAACCACACGAGTTCAAGTATTTTAGGACTCAATGGATTGCTGCTGGATTTGGTAACTTTGATAAAGATGGCATGGTTATTGGCGATTGATGTTAAGTTTGATAATAATGCTCCGAAATTAGGGTATTCATCTTGTTAGTTTCTTACTTTATGTCTAGTATAGGTCCTCGAGTTTCACTCAAATTAGTGTTACTCGTATTGTAATCCTCTTTGTATCATTTCCTTATCAATAAAATTAGCTTGCTTTTCAAAAAAAAACAGGTAAAGAACATACTAAGATTTCGTACAATTGAATTATGTAGTTATTTCACCATTTTTTTTCCATCTTCTACCATGCTCATTGTGTTTGTGATTTTTGTTTCATAAATTCTCGGTGGGTATTATTTAATTCCCATGCTTGATCAAATGCTTGGTGAGTATTATTTAATTTTAATATCTGCATTGCTAACATAAAGTGGCTCACAGGCCATTAGGCGAAGATTTGACAAGCGAATTTACATTCCTCTACCAGATGTGAAGACAAGGCAGCACATGTTTAAGGTAAATGAATCAAAATTCTCACATTAAGCTTTAAAGAACAATATATTGGTCATTCATACAACTTAAGTTAATTATGACCACAAATTTGATGCAAGTAGGTACACCTTGGTGATAAACCTCATAGCCTAAATGATCGTGACTTTGAGCAATTGGGTTACAAAACTGAAGGGTTTTATGGTTCAGATATTGCAGTTTGTGTGAGTGTTAATGGTCCCTTGAAATAATTTGTTTTATGACTGTTTTTGTTTCAAAGTTTTATTGAAGATTGATATGGCTCAAACCCCTTTATGTGCATCTTTGTTTTATTGAAGTTTCTTATTTATGTCGTCTAAATCGAATATCTGAAGTTGCTCAGAAAGGCACGGGGTTATCTTCCTAGCAAATTTTCTGAGATAGTAGTAACCCTCTGTAGAAAAGACCTCAACAAGGTTAGTTTTTAAATTCGAGATTTTTTTCAGTCGTCTTCATTAGTTATGTTTTCTTTTTTCCCATTTTCGTCAACCGAAGGTTTTCATGTTATTTTTTACATTCATTTCACCCCCTTTAGGATCTCTAATTTTTGTGTCATGACGTGAAACACCTTGGACTTTATAAATTCGATTGTGTTACACTCCTTACATTCTTTGCATATAATGGTCATAATGAATGAATTTGGGCTGCGAGACGGTTCGAGTGCATGTAAACAACAATGAAAGATGAAGTGGTAACAATGAAAATCCTTTCTCCAATTTTGCTGTTGAATGATTTATTGTCATTGAATATTTTATGATTAACGTGGAAGATAATTAAATTAGAAAGTAAACTTGAAAGACAATGGAGTCTTCATTTTTATTGAAGTGGCTTCATTTATTTTGAAGTGGCACCTATTAAATTGCGAGAAGTAAGTTTCTTGGTTAATATTTATGGAATTTATCATTGTTTTGTTTGAAAGTTCAATTATATTATCTTTTACTTATGTGTTACATTTTGGAGGTAGCTAATCAAATTGGATTGATAATTGGGTTGATATTACCAATGTACACATACACATCGTTTTTCTATTGAGTACCATACAATGTCCTTTTAAATGAATAATGTTATCCTTCTTTATTGAGTTCCATATAAAGTATTGTATCTGTGGAGTTAATGAAATTATAATTGGGGTATTTGTCTTCAACAGTATCATTGTCATGTGGTTTAGTTGAGAACTGGGAAATGGTAATGGAAAATTAGGGTGATCGCATTTTATTGTTTGACACTCTACTTGAATTTCATCTAGACCATCACAACATCAAGTTAGAGATGTTTGTAACGGGAGCATATGCATGTAGGTAAATACTCTCTGCAAATCTTCAAATTAGATATAAATATTGACCTGAATGCAGTACAATTTCTTTTTGCTATGCATGCCAATTTGCTTGGGTTTTGGTGTTTATATAACATAACGTGATGGAATAATGGTTGATTAATATTTGGGTTTAGTTAAGACAATGTCATATCCTTTTTTCTTTTTCTTCCTATCTTACATTTGGTATGTTTAACATATCTTTTTTTTTTTTTCTATTTATTTGCATATATGTTGAACAACAAATTGAGTAATGCATAATCTAATAGGTTTGTATGATGAATTTACTGTTAGGTTGAGCAACTAAACATGATATTCAAGTTAAGTGGTTCACTTGGAGGACTATTGGAAGAGGTTATCTTTGTCAAAAGTCACTTTGTTTATGCCACGCCAACCTTCAGTCCATATTAGGAGATTTCTGTTGTCACAAAACAGTTTAATTATAATGACTTGATCGGACCAGTTCAATTTTATTAGTGATTAGTTTCGCAATTGTAATTGTGTAATACAGGTTTGGTGCCAATAGTAACGCATTCAAATACTATTCTATAAGCTCTCGTGCAACGTACGAGCTTTTAAATGTATATTTGGTTGTGAAAAAAAATAATGTTTTTACTATATCGTTAATTAATTAATTATTTATATATATATATATATATATATATATATATATATATATATATATATATATATATATATATATATAAAGGAGAGACTAGGAAGTTGTTATTGTATATGCAAAATCGTTTGTGCGATTTCCCCCAATCTAATTTCGTTGAAAACGCCAGTTCCAGGCGGTGGTGACTGGTGGTAGTATGGCGGAATCAGGTGTACTGTTTAACAATCATCATTCAATTAGTAAACAAAAATTAATCAAATCAGTAATCTTATCATCGTCACTATTCGATAAGCTCGCTGATGAGCTATTAATCGAAATCCTAATTCGTCTCCCAATTAAACCAGTCAATCTCTGTAAGTGCGTTTCATCTCGCTTTCGTTCGTTAATTTCAAATTCACATTTCATCAAATGTTACATTAATCATCATCTTCATTATAACCAGAATCATCAATATCCTTTCAACAATCCTTTTGCTCTATATTATCAGTCAAGACCTGCGTATTTTAACTTGAGCCGTCATTATCTCATGGATATCGATTTGATATTCGAATCCCCCATTTTCGAGTCTCCTTGTTTTACCTTATCTTTTGTTGCTTCTAATAATCATGAATTAGAGCAACACGCTTTGCAATACTTAGCTTCGAATAACGGATTAGTGTTGTGTTGCACAACTTTAAGTACTCCCATGGTGTATTTCGTTTGTAATCCGTTAACGAAACAGTATGTTAGGTTGCCTTCGCCTCCTAGTAATGTTATAAGTGTTTATATCGGGTTTATCTGTTATCCGCAATATGATTATGATGATGGAAGGGATACCAGATTTAAGGTGGTTAGAATTTTAGTTGTTAACTCTCATTCAGCCAGGGACTTAACAAAGATATTGAAATTGGAAGTATTTTGTTCAGTGTCAGGAAGATGGAGTGAAGAGTACTATATGTCGAGATCTATTTCTTCTGATGATTATCATGAATTTTTTTTTTTTTGGATGGGATTACATGTGTCATAGTGCTGTGGCGTGGAACGGGTTGTTACTTTGGGATACACTTTCAACTCTTGGTATTTTTACTTACAATCCTCACAATGGTGAATATAAAACCATTGAGCGTCCACATGAGATAAGTGACCCATTACAATTCTTAGGGGTGTCAAATGGTTTGCTCAGGTATTCTTGTTTATTTTGGGAAGATATGAGTTATCAAGTGTGGGAGCTAAAGGATTATGATAATGGTGGGGAATGGTGGTTGTTGCATTATTTTCGTTTGGATGAAATGGAATCTATGGCTCTAAACGTTAACAAGAAATCTATGCGCTTGCTTTTACCACATCCACTTAATCATGATATTGTTTTCTTCTGGTGCCGGTCGTCGCGTATAGTTGTGGAGTATAATATGCAGAATAACCTTTTGAAGTTACCATGTTTTATTCGAGGTCTTCAGATGATCGGTGTTTTGAGCCCTATGTTCTTCCCCTTTGTACTTCCTTCCTGGCCTACTGCAGTTCCTCCCATCCCATTAATTTAATGTTCTGTATCAACATTACTTTCCTATTGTCTAATTTATGCAAGTAATGACTTCATCACACTGTTGACATCAAATATATGGTCTAGTTGAGTTGAGCTTATTCTTTGCCTTTTTGTTACTGTTAATTAGTAACACATTCTTTCCTATTGTCTAATTTATGCAAGTAAAGATGATTTTTTGACAAAATGTGTTTTGGGTCAACCCAAGCAACCCACTATTCCTATAGTAAAATAAGGTTAACATTAAAATAACGTTGGAAGGGAAACAATTATTTTTTACCTTGATATAGAGGCGTGTGGGTTAGTTGTAACCGTTTTTGATCCCTTTGATTTGTCTTCTAGTTAATTAATCACTATTTGTGAATAATCAAAGAGGTGTCAAAAAAAAGCAGGACTGAAACTCGAGGAAGAAATGTCAAGTGGCAAATAAAAAATAAAGAATACAATATATAAAAGCTTCTTTATGTTCAATTTCCCAAATAACAAAATTCCTGCAAAAACAGTTTTTCTTCCATAATTATAGTAGTAACAGATAAGGTGATGTTTATTACCTGTGAAAAACAGAGAATGTATTTAGAAGCCCAGATTCCACAAGTGGCAGTTTTTACCCTATCGATGGTCGGAAAAATGATTCTAATAGTTGATCTGTACGTTTGTGTAGTAGATCCGTACGTATGTAGGTACATCCATACGTACGAGTGATAACAATGTATGGGTCAGGTGTAATTTTGACCTGAGTGTCAAATTGAATGTGTTTAGCTTGTTTACTATAACGCCCTTAAACCCATAATAGGGAACGACAATTTTTTTTTACAAGGTATAATGGTGCGGCACTAAAGAGCAATAACGACACACCACAAAGCTAAATTTTCATTTTTCCAAGTCAGTAGCTTTTCCACATTATGGTGTGGGGCACCTGACCTGATACTTCAGGTTTCTGCCTTGTTAAACACTTTTTACCCACACCTGAAAACCCATTTTGACAGATGCTGACTAAACCAATATATCAACCATTTTAACACTCAAAATCATTATAACTTCACTTCAAACTTAATCTTGACAAAACTGTATGATCTTATCTTTCCACATAATCATTCCAATACTTAACGTATTTCATATGCTATAACACTCAAATCATCATAACATAAACTCATGACAATTTCATTCATCTTGACATACAATTTTGACACTATACGGCGTCTATAGAAAACGACAATCAAAAACATCATAAAAGAGACTTGCATACCGATTACTAAATACTAATGCTTTCACACGTCGCCGGAGCGACCCCCCTTACCTTCAAGGTGCTTGCTTGAACCTATAAGGGAGCTTGCTAGGACCAAATTCTTCACTTCACACAATGCATAAGTGCAAGTCCGCCAATTAATCTTTCATTTCTTCCCAAGTACTTACAAACATGACACCAGCTAATAGAGAGTAAGCGTATGCTTAGTGAGCAACATAGTAGTTAGAAATTATTAACTAAAACATGTTAAACTTTAAGTAACAATAATTCTCATCCACATCCCGCTTCCTCGGTAGCTTATATCGTTTGAAACTATGGAAGATCTTTGTTCGGTCATCTAGTAATGGAAGATCTTTGTTGAACTGATGGAAGATCTTTGTTGAAATTATGGATCGAGTATGTTACCTAAACATCTAGTAATGGTATGAGTTGAAACATTATCATTCCCTAAAGAGAGATGATTTCATATATCTAGTTTAGTATAATAGGTAGATTCAATGGGCCATGTTGTGTCATCGGGGATTTTGAACCGGTTTGACACCAAGATGAAAGACTGAGGAATTTGGTTAGTGAATAACATTACCAACTTCAATGACTTTATTTCAAGTTTCAAGGCACACCATCCCATATACATGGTCATATACCTATGTTGTGACAATTTCAACCAACCCTCCAATCTGTTTCTTGTAATTTTTTATACCCAATATCTTCTTAGCTTCGCCCAACTCCATTCAAATTCTGAATTTAAAATCTTATTGGTATGCTCAATTTCTAACTTGTCGTGACATGCTATCAACACATCATCTACATACAACAATAAATATAGATATTTTCTAATAAGATGTCCAATAGCAAGCAGGTCTAGCTATTTCACATTGATGTAAACCCATACATTAAATTTCTTACATACCTTTCTTTGTATCCAATATATCATAATTAGACACATGGATAATATATGAGGAAATTCAGTTTGTTCGACCCAATCATTTTTTCAATGGGTCAATTTTCTTAAATCACATAACGGATCAAACAAGTCAAATATATATTTTCAGCAAATATGGGAACATGCGAAAATATCGGAAGTCAACCCATATTTGTAATCACTACTAAACACAACCACCTGTTAGGTAACAAATATAAGGTCACATGTGTTTATTACCTGGATAAAACGGTCCTAAAAAGACTTGAAAGTTTTCGTAACGACATTTTACCCATTTTATTGTATGTTGTTTTTCAAATGTTAAAAGTAGAAACAACTCTTCCTATTTTGAACCAAAATACATAAGAATTAACAAATCAATAATAAGAACAGGGACATAAAAATATTCATTGAATCATTAACAATGACTGTAGTTAAGATTAAGATCTATAGTAAATTAATAAGTCAACACCCTTAATCTTCTAGCAAAAATACTAATTAAGGTGTTGTTTTGTTTTCTTTGAGCTGTTGATTGCCTCTGCTCCTCCTTGTTCTTAATCTGTTTTATACTTAAGTTTTACTTCCATGATAAATTTCTCAATCTCTCTTATAACCTCTGCGGCTTTTTCTTTCACCTGTTTCGCTTTTTGATTCTTCACTTTTTTCCCCTGCGCCTATTTTTTCAGTTTGTAATCTTCGAATTTTGAAATTGCTTCTAATAATTCTTTATTTGCTACAACTTGTAAGGTACAGTCGAGCCCTTCAAGCCTACTCCTTTTTTGAACTTGTTTCCACATTTTCAATTTCAAAGTATTCAATTGGATCACTACATGTTACTCGTTGCCTTTCTACATAAGCTTTTAGCTCTCCGGTGACGCGATCCATTGAGACGGCCTCAGGTAAATCGATGGAACTGATTCCATCCGCTAATATATTCTCGATACAGCATTCATTTTCTAGACTCCAATTGTCAGCTTTGGGTTTTTTGGTATAACTAGTCATCCAGTTTCCAATTTTTTTCATGAGCACTTTAGCCCCATTATAAGGTTCTGGTGTTTCATTTCGATCAGTTAGCAAATTGGAGAAGGTTCCTACTTTGTTTACCAGGCTTTCCAGTTCTTCTAATACCCCTTAATCCAGGGTTTTGTTACAAGTAACCCTAGTAGAGACAATTAATTGATAAGGACAAAGAAAACTGCAACATAAGAACAATATTTAGGGGGGAAAAACAGCACTATTAAAATTTATGCACAAAAGAAAAAGAAAAAAACAGCAGATGTCAACTTAAAAGCCGAGAGGTGCTCAAAAGCGTTCCTAAAACCTAAATTTTGACCCAATTGACAGAAAAAACTCGTTCTCTGTTGCCATATAGTTTGATGAGGGAATCAGACTCACTAGCACATGTTTTAGGCAACAAAGAACGAGTTTCTTCTGTCCATTGGGTCAAAATTCGAGGATTACAAACTGAAAAAAGAGGTGCAGAGGAAAAAGCGACGAATCAAAAAACGAAACACGTGAAAGAAAAAGCTGCAGAGGCTATAAGAGAGTTTGAAAAATTTATCCTGGAAGTAGAACTTATGTATAAAACAGATGAAAAACAAGGAAGAGCAGAGGCAATCAACAGCTCAAAAAAAGAAAAAAAAAAAGAGAACAACAACAACAACCAACAACCCTTAATTAGTATTTTGCTAGAAGATTAGGGGTGTTGTGGTAATTATAATTTAGTATTTTGCTAGAAGATTAAGGGTGTTGACTTATTGATTTACTATAGACCTTAATCTTAACTACAGTCATTGTTAATGGTTCAATGAATATTTTTATGTCCCTGTTATTATTATTGATTTGTTAATTCTTATGTATTTTGATTCAAAATAGGAAGAGTATGTTTCTACTCTTAACATTTGAAAAACAACATACAATAAAATGGGTAAAATGTTGTTACGAAAACTTCCAAGTCTTTCTAGGACCATTTTATGTAGGTAATAAACACATCTGATAGGCTGCAAAAATGCGGACTGACTGTCGATTTTGTGTTATAAAAGTTTCATACTTTCTTAGCTAAAAGCAACATCTTTTTATCAGGACAGTCCCACACCTGAGTTTTTAAGCTATCATGACAAGCCTTACAGAAAGGGCGATGATGCTTCGGGCCTTACACTTGGTTTTAGTACGTTTGTAAACTGAACATGTGACCTTATATTTGCTACCTAACAAGTGGTTGTGTTTAGTAGTGATTACAAATATGGGTCGGCTTATGATATTTTGGCATGTTCCCATATTTGCTGAAATATATATATATATATATATATATATATATATATATATATATATATATATATATATATATATATATTTGACTTGTTTGATCCGTTATGTGATTTAAGAAAACCTACCGAAATCGACCCATTGAGAAAATGATTGGGTCGAACAAACTGAATTTCCTCATATATTATCAATGTGTCTAATTCTGATATATTGGATACAAAGAAGGGTATATAACAAATTTAATGTATGTGTTTATATCAATGTGAAATAGCCAGACATGTTTGCTATCGGACATCTTATTAGAACAAAAACGAATTTCCTCAGAGGATCAAACATATCTATATTTACTGTTGTACGTAGATGATGTGTTGATGTACGTAGATGATGTGTTGATAGCATGTCACGACAAGTTAGAAATTGAGCATACCAATAAGATTTTAAATTCAGAATTTGAATGAAGGAGTTGGGTGAAGCTAAGAAGATATTGGGTATAATAATTACAAGAAACAGATGTATATGACCATGTATATGGGATGGTGTGCCTTATGTTGAGGTTGTTGGTAGCCTAATGTATGTAAAAATACATTCAATAAATATAAAAAATTGGGGTAGGTACAAGCATCAGTCATAACAATATTTTTCATAAGTACTACATATTGTTGGATTATAGGCCCCCTTGAATTATGGACCCAAAGGGATCTAATGTATTCCCGGGTTATATCAGTTTTGAAAGTTCATACCGATGATAATTCAGCATATATATGCTTACTAAATCGTTGCCTGGATCAAAGTTCAAGCTATGTTTAAATGCTAAAAAATTGGATCAAAATTGGCACATCAAGGTGGATATTGTGGAAGTACGAGGGTGTCATGTGCAATTCTTCTAAAGTTACAAGTACAGGGACCAGTTTGGTAATTACACGAAGATATGAATGTGGCCATTATTTTTCTGTTACACGCTCCAGTCCAGTCAATTTTGAATTTCGTTGAGTTCGCCAAATCAATATATATCAAGTTAATTAGTTTTATCAAACTAATCGGCCTCATATTTATATCAAACTTATCGGCCTCATATATTAGTTTTTCTGTTAAACGCTCCAGTCCCAATTTTCACACACACACACACATATATTGATTATTGATTGATGATAAAAACCTAACCTGGATATGACGTCAATAGTTTTAGTCCGAATGCCAGGTTGAATGTGTATAATGTGGTTGTTATTATTTTTAACAGCAGCAACAAATGCATTAATATCCCTCTTCCAAACACCGCTCTGTTTCCCAATCCTCCAACGATACTCCACAATGTTCCAATCCTTTAGACAGAAGTTGACAACATCAACACCTATACCCTCTTGTTTTAACTTCTCTGCGTACCACTTTCCAGATACTTGCACATTGTATATTGGAGGACTAACAGGCAATTAAGAACAAACATATATAACTTATATATAAGTAGTAAAGTTGAAACATTAGTTAAGAATAATAATTAAAAATATAAATACATACCCTCCAGTAAAGATAAGTATCCTTTTTTGGTTACTTGGATAATCACGCTCAAATATCAACAAGGAAGTATCAATCGCTTCTAAAATGTCCAACAAAGCAGCACCGGAGATCCTTATAGCTGAGAAACAACAAAGTAACTTTTTATTGATAAATAATCCTACCCTACTATTGGTGATTGGTGATTGGTGATATAATATAAAAAACAAGACTAGGTAGGAAGCTAACAATGAAGGTGACGCAGGATTTTATCAAGATCACTAGTAGGTTTGAGCAGCTTACAGACACCACATCCAATACCCATTGTCACAATGCCTATAGCATTTTCTGGATTAGACTATTAGAAAAAGAAAAAAAAAAGTTTCCAACATTAATTTGGTGATATGTCAGCAGCACAAGGAGCATTAAATTATAATATAAATAATAATAATAATAATGGAAACATACAAAGATACAGAAAGGTTTTATGTATGAAAATAAGAGCAACCTTATTATTATTATAACTTACTGTATATATAATAATGGCTAACCTGACCTGATAAACCCATTGGATCTGGATGGAATTAATTTAATTAATTAGGGATCTCTAGAGTATTTGGTTTGATTTTAAACAACTAAAAGGATCATATTTTAATAATCATTTTCATACTAGATACTAAATACTAAATCAATATTAAAAGGTCGTTTCTTTTATCAAACGATCATCTTCGTTGAATGAGATATGCATCTTCAAACATACTCATATACAGTAAATCAACATATCAATATAAATATATCAACACAAGTCACATAACCGCCAATATAAATGATTCAGATTGGATAATTCAATGTAGAGCATCGAGTATAATTTGAACAAAAACAAAAAATATTGTAAGGTCATTCATTGATCTTCTTCGTGGACTGTGATATGAACATCATTAAATTAGATATATTCATTCGTTCAATCAATTTATATTATAGTTATCAACAAAATTAGTTGTTGAGCTAAACTAACAAAACAAAACAAAATACCTTGAGTTTAGCTCGACAATACGATCGAACACACTTAAGTTGAAGCCCATAGTTATAATGATTGCGGTTCATCCATTCAGAATTGTCCATACAAATGATAATAGCCTCCTAGGATATCAACCCAACCAAGTTTGATTAGATCAATCTATATAGATAGATAACATAGATAAATAAATAATAAAAGAAAATAAAAAAGAAAAGAACAGAAAAGAAGATAACGATACCTTCCGCCCCATGGTTTTAATTGGGGATAAAACTGATCAACTCTTCCACCAGATTATGAACCCTAAATCGACCGATTTATTGAACTTCGAATCAAAATAAAATTTGGCCCGTCCCCTTTTTATGTATATCCGCAAGTAGTTCTAACTAGGTTGAGAGGCCGCGCTCCGCTGCGGGTTTTGAGCAACCATAACACTAACATCCGAAAATACGACTTCTTTTTATACATTAGTCGTTATGTCAATGAGATTTCGAGTACACAACATGTTACATGATACGAATAAGCATGGATTCACATGATACAGTCTAAAAACAAATTCCACTTCTTCTGTCAAACAAAAAAACCTCACATGGTTAGTTATGTAATACATACAGCTGAATGTCCATCAAATGTATTTCACATTACCATAACATAACAGAAAGTGTTACATGTAAATGTCTTCTTATTAACAACCATAATCATTTAGAAGTTAAGGCTTTACCTTCCCTTCACCTTCTTTTGAGAAGCAGATTAATCATTTTTTAACAAAATGAGTAAACAATTCTGTTCTGTCTGCTGCACTAAAAACCTTCAACTTCCCCTGTCCCTTGCTATTCTTTCTGTAAATATAAAATAACAGACAATTATAAATTGAACGAAATGCACATTAACGCACTAATTGGAGTAAATTAGCTTATAGTGAATTCATAATTAAGTTCAACATTAAATTAGCAAAATTATATTGATCTATACTATATACAACATGACAACACTTACACAACCTTTTGGATATAAAGTCTTTTGTAAATCGCATGACTACTGATTGCAAGTAGACGTACATGACTAATTATTTATGAAATTGACGTAATTTTAAAGAAACTTAACGGATTAAAACCGTTTTGCAGATCTACCTTGAGTAAACAATGGATATGTGTCAAGTATCAACAAAGATACCGAAAAATTAATGAATAGCGAAATTAGGTTGCTCAGAATAACTGAAATAAACGAATCTGTAGCGATTAGTTTAGCGAGCAACAACTAATTTTTTATTTTTATTTTTACAGTGCGAAACACTAATTGGAGAAAAATGAAGAATAGCCCATTGAAGAAGCGTAAAGGAAGACTGACCTTCATTTATTTGTGATTTTTAGCACTCTTTTGAAGAAGATCAGGAGGATATGTAACTAAGCTGCAAAATTAGGGTTTAAGATAGAAGAATTTCAGTAGGGGATTTAGGGTTTAAAACAGTGACGGCGGTGAGTAATCTAGAAGAGAGTGACAAATGGAAGGTAGGTTTAAAAGTGTGTGTCCAGTTCAAAAGTTAGGGGTATTTTCGTCATATTAAGAGGTTTTATGAGTAGTGGCAATTTGCTACTGGTTGTCAAAAATAAAAGGTTATAAAAAATTTGAGAAAGACATTTCAGGACAATTTGAATAGTACGTACGAAGGTTTCAAAATTCGCTATTTGGAGATTAATCGGTCGGGATTTTGAAGTATTAATCGATAATTCGGGGATTAATCGGAGATTAATCGGAGATTAATCAGATTATACTGTATACATTTAAATATTAAATTTTAAAAATTATATGTGTAACTATAAAAAAATTCATAAATATAAAGATAATTTTTAACATAATTGTCTAAAATTGTTCATTCTACTTCAGAACTATAAAATTCAAGTTTAAATTCATGTTAAAATGTTAACCATTTTTTATTCTGACTGACTTTGATTACCAAATTGGATTTTGATCCATCAATTGACGCTAACCATTTAATTAAACGGATTTTTTGAAATCGAAACGGATTGCTCCAAAAAATGATTAATCGGGGGATAATCGGCGAGTAATTGGGTTTTTTACAACACTGGTGCCACTACCAGTGTTGCAAAAGTCAGCCGACTTGGCCGACGCGTCGTTTGTAAGGCATGGCCGATGCGTCGTTGCTAAAAAGTCGGTCAAAGGTAAAAAGTCGATCAAAGTCGGTCAAAGTCAGAAAAAGTCGGTCAAATTCGGAAAAAGTCGGTCAAAGTCAGTCAAAGTCGGTCAATTTTTTTTTTTTTTTTTGTAATATTGTTATTTGTCCATGTTTATTGTAAATATAGTTTATATTTTAAGATTCGATCTATATAATATTATATGTAAATATATATTTAATAAATCTATTTCAAAAAGTCAACGTTAGTTAACGCCCGTTGCATCCCCGTTACGTCGTCGTTGCGTTCAACGCGTCGTTTTTTAGACATGGCCGTTGCGTTCCCGACTCGCGTCTTTTACAACCTTGGCCACTACTAGCTTTAGTGTATTTCCTCCTCCTTAAAAACTGAGAATTACAAAACAGCCCCTAAGCTTATCAAATTTTTATTTATATGTTCATATATGGCTAGAAATATTTTATTACTCCGTAGTAACTAAATTTAACGATTGTCCATCCATAATTAAAGTAAACATTTTAGTCTTCGCTTTAATAGATGTGGTGCCCTACTTAGACTACTTGCATCGAAGCATCAAGATGCACTCCGTCAATTGAGTTGGTGAAATTTGACTCCATTAACAGTTAGTCGGAAGTTGACGAAATCAAGATGATATCAACCGAAACCAACAACAATCGCACAATCATTCACTCAACTAGAAACTCTAAATTATGTTACTTAAAATCAGTAAAATTACAAAGTATATATAATTATATCTATTATTATTATTATTACCTTTTATAATACTAATTGCCAAACCAATTTTCGTCACACGCTTGCCAAATTCATTCAAAACCGCAACAACAAAATAAAAAACATTTTCACCCCTCCAAAAATTAACAAACATACAATTCCTCTCCCAAATAAGGGGCGCAAAATGTAGAATCATTATTTTATTAAAAAAAACACCTAAATTTTTAACCGGCCGTATCTTCCCGCTCGCCGTGAGTTAAATTTCTACGACGTCACCGTCCAACTCGAAATAATTTTACGAACACAACGCAACTAACCATACGCGAAACGGACGTTTTTTATAAAACGCTAAATATTTCAGACTATCGTTCATACATATATATGCACGTATAATAAACAACTCAAACTAACTATATCATATCGATGGTTCAGTCCCTTTTTTTACGCGATTTTTCCAGCGCTAAAAACGTGCAGGCCATTAGGTATCCAAACATACCGCATCAATACATTTTTAATTGTTTAAACATTTACGTTAAATATGAATATGCAATTCGAAAGGCCTCGCAGCATCGCGCGAGCCAATCATGCTAGTTATATACTAAATAGGTGCGTAAGTTTGTGTCGTATTATAAAGCAAAACGACACACCTTAACTAAATATATCTTACCTACTAACTCATTGGAGTGAGTTAACTTCATTATCGCATTATAGACAGAAGATTTTATCAAAACAATTATTTTTTTAATAAACATTAGATAAAAGTATAATGACTTTTAATTATGAATTATTACTCAATCTAGTTTTTTTGAGTTTTCCTAAATTAAATGTGCACTTCGCACATTATTTGTTCTAACACAGGCAAAGTCGTTCTAACATCAAAAAAGATGACCTGGCCTAGAAAATTCCAATGAGTTCAAACAATATACACTGAATTCGAACAAAATGTTGTTCAAACCCCACTTCGAACAACATACACTGAATTCCAACAAAATGTTGTTCGAACATCAGTTCGACCACGGTACCACTGTGTTCCTACAAGCTTTTGTTCAAATACTTAAATATTCTGTAGTTCAAACTATTTTATATTAATTTAATTCATACCTCAATCTTTTTTATGATTTTTTTTTCAAAATTTTCTTTATTCTTTCTTTACATATTTTTTTCCCCACATTATTAATTAACGGATGTACTCAAATAACGTGCGTTTAATTAGTTGAATTATTAAAGATCAAATTATATGTATTTGGTATGATTTAACAAATTATTGCCTTTTTATTATGTTAAACTCATTATCCTTAAAATACTTCAATTGAAAACATATAGTTATATATAACAAAAAGCTTCTTGCACGCAGCGGAGCGTGTTGACCCGTACTTGATATATTCAAAAGACAAGATTTTATTCCTCGTCCCTGAACTTTACATCAACTTTGACTCCCTGTCCTTTTTCTTTTCTTTGTGCATCCCTCGTCCCTAATGTATCAGAAATCTATATCCCTCATCCCCCCGTCTATTTTCTGTCTATTTTGCCGTTACTCTCCTATCACGTGCAGAGCATGTGAGGGTAACAAGGTCATTAAACTACAAGGATGAGGAGCGTAATTATGTCTTCTTCTCAATTTGACCAAAATCCAACCCTTTTTTATATTCATTGTCAGCATCAGAACCATGAATATGTATAAATTGAACAAGCAATGTGTTTTCAAAAGCAATAGAAATTCTTAAAGAAGGAACAAGAAGAACCTTATAAGCACTATGAACTAAATAAGCTAAATCAGCAAGTAGAGCTTTTTGAGATTTAGGTCTACCATGTAAAGCAGTTAAAGGATGAAACTCGCCACGTGGTAGCACCCCATCACCTGATAAAGCAGACATGTAGTCAACCGCTCCAGCACTTAAATCAATTCACAAGTAGCGGTTTTTTCAAGTCTAGATAGTTCCAGAACATTTGGTTACACCGAGTGATGATTCACCTGTATCAGTGTATCTATACCTTTAGGGTTTCGATTGCGCACCTAAATTGAGTAAATAAATGTAAACATGATTGTTCTCAATCTTACTATTAGGTATTTCCTTTTCGTAATCATGTTTAATTATAGAGTCAATTGACTCGTACGAGATTGAAATTAGGTTAGATCTGAGCGACTACGGAGTAGTAGCGATTTCCGATTTGATTTTATTCGATAGAGATGAGGAAAGCGAGGGTTGTGAGATTGAGATATCGAAGGAAGGAGAGTGAGTGAGTGAGAGACGGTGGTGATTGTCTGAGAGGAGAGGAGTGAGGACGTGGAAGTGATCGGAGGTGACGGTGGCGGAGAGGAAAGAGTGGAGGAGGGTGGCGGAGGAGGAAGGAAAAGATGTGGGTCCGACGAGTTTAGTGGTGATTGGGACGGTGATTTTGAGGGATGAAAGGGAGGAGGTGTGTGACGACCCAAAAATTTCTGACCAAATTTAAAACTTAATCTTTATATGATTTTGACTAGATAAGTGAAATGTCCCGTTCATATTGATTATAAACGTTCCATATTAATTGATTTCGTCGCGAGGTTTTGACCTCTATATGAGACGTTTTTCAAAGACTGCATTCATTTTTAAAACAACCATAACCTTTATTTTATCGATAAAGGTTTAAAAAGCATTACGTAGATTATCAAATAATGATAATCTAAAATATACCGTTTACACACGACCATTACATAATGGTTTACAATAAGAATATATTACATCAAAAATAAGTTTCTTGAATGCAGTTTTTACATAATATCATACAAGAATGGACTCCAAATCTTGTCCTTATTTTAGTATGCAACAGCGGAAGCTCTTAATAATCACCTGAGAATAAACATGCTTAAAATGTCAACAAAAATGTTGGTGAGTTATAGGTTTAACCTATATATTATCAAATCATAATAATAGACCACAAGATTTCATATTTCGATATACATCCCATACATAGAGATAAAATTCATTCATATGGTGAACACCTGGTAACCGACATTAACAAGATGCATATAAAAATATCCCCTATCATTCCGGGAAATCCTTTGGACAAGATAAAAACGAATTTGAAGTACTAAAGCATCCGGTACTTTGGATGGGATTCGTTAGGCCCAATAGATCTATCTTTAGGATTCGCGTCAATTAGTAGATCGGTTTACTAATTCTTAGGTTACCAAGCAAAAAGGGCATATTCGGCTTCGATCATTCACCCATATAATGTAGTTTCAATTACTTGTGTCTATTTCGTAAAACATTTATAAAACTGCATGTATTCTCATCCCAAAATATTAGATTTTAAAAGTGGGACTATAACTCACTTTCACATATTTTTACTTCGTCGGTAAGTAAGACTTGGCCACTGGTCGATTCACGAACCTATAACAAATATGTACATATATATCAAAGTATGTTCAAAATATATTTACAACATTTTTAATACGTTTTACTGTTTTAAGTTTATTAAGTCAGCTGTCCTCGTTAGTAACCTACAACTAGTTGTCCACAGTTAGATGTACAGAAATAAATCGATATATATATTATCTTGAATCAATCCACGACCCAGTGTATACACGTCTCAGGCTAGATCACAACTCAAAGTATATATATTTTTGGAATCAACCTCAACCCTGTATAGCTAACTCCAACATTACTGCATATAGAGTGTATATGGTTGTTCCAAATAATATATATACATGGGTCGATATGATATGTCAAAACATTTGCATACGTCTATGGTATCCCAATATTACATAATATATTATAATACATGTATAATACAATATAAGTTAGCTAGGATATGATTAATATAAATTTGTTACCAATTTTCACGTAGCTACAACAAGCAAAAATACCCAATCTTGTTTTACCCATAACTTCTTCGTTTTAAATCCGTTTTGAGTGTTTCAAGTTGCTATGGTTTCATATTGAACTTAAGTTTATTAATCTAAACAGAAAAAGTATAGGTTTATAGTCGGAAATACAGGTTACAAGTCGTTTTTGTAAAGGTAGTCATTTCAGTCGAAAGAAAGACGTCTAGATGACCATTTTGGAAAACATACTTCCACTTTGAGTTTAACCATGATTTTTGGATATAGTTTCATGTTCATAAGAAAAATCATTTTCTCAAAAGAACAACTTTTAAATCAAAGTTTATCATAGTTTTTAATTAACTAACCCAAAACAGCCCGCGGTGTTACTACGACGGCGTATATCCGGTTTTACGGTGTTTTTCGTGTTTTTCGATTTTAAATCATTAAGTTAGCATATCATATAGATATAGAACATGTGTTTAGTTGATTTTAAAAGTCAAGTTAGAAGGATTAACTTTTTTTTGCGAACAAGTTTAGAATTAACTAAACTATGTTCTAGTGATTACATGTTCAAATCTCCGAATAAGATAGTTTTATATGTATGAATCGAATGATGTTATGAATATCATTACTACCTCAAGTTTAGTAGATAAACCTACTGGAAGTGACAAGAAATGATATAGCTTCAAAGGATCTTGGATGGCTTGAAAGTTCTTGAAGTAGAATCATGACACGAAAACAAGTTCAAGTAAGATTATCACTCGAATTAAGATAGTTATAGTTACAGGAATTGAATTAAAGTTTGTATATGAGTATTACCTTGATTTAGAATGATATCTTCCTGTAAACAACAAGGATTTCTTGAGGTTGGATGATCACTTTACAAGATTGGAAGTGAGCTAGTAAACTTGGAAGTATTCTTGATTTAATGAAACTAGAACTTGTAGAATTTATGAAGAACACTTAGAACTTGAAGATGGAACTTGAAAGAGATCAATTAGATGAAGAAAATTGAAGAATGAAAGTGTTTGTAGGTGTTTTTGTTCGTTGGTATATGGATTAGATATAAAGGATATGTAATTTTGTTTTCATGTAAATAAGTCATGAATGATTACTAATATTTTTGTAATTTTATGAGATATTTCATGCTAGTTGCCAAATGATGGTTCTCACATGTGTTAGGTGACTCACATGGGCTGCTAAGAGCTGATCATTGAAGTGTATATACCAATAGTACATACATTTAGAAGCTGTGTATTGTACGAGTACGAATACGGGTGCATACGAGTAGAATTGTTGATGAAACTGAACGAGGATGTAATTGTAAGCATTTTTATTAAGTAGAAGTATTTTGATAAGTGTCCTGAAGTCTTTCAAAAGTGTATGAATACATATTAAAACACTACATGTATATACATTTTAACTGAGTCGTTAAGTCATCGTTAGTCGTTACATGTAAATGTTGTTTTGAAACCTTTAGGTTAACGATCTTGTTAAATGTTGTTAACCCATTGTTTATTATATATAAAGAGATGTTAAATTATTACATTATCATGATATTATGATATATTAATATATCATAGTATAATATATATACAGTTAAATGTTGTTACAATGATAATCGTTACATATATGTCTCGTTTTGAAATTCTTAAGTTAGTAGTCTTGTTTTACATATGTAGTTCATTGTTAACACACTTAATGATATACTTAATTATCATTTTATCATGTTAAACATAGTGTATCAATATCTTAATATAATTCATATGTATTTAGTAAGACGTTGTTATAACGATAATCGTTATATATATCGTTTCGAGTTTCTTAATTCAATAAATTCAATTTTATGTATATAACTCATTGTTAAAATACCTAATGAGATACTTACTTATCACAATATCATGTTAAGTATATATATAATCATATATATATCATCATATAGTTTTTACAAGTTTTAACGTTCGTGAATCACCGATCAACTTGGGTGGTCAATTGTCTATATGAAACATATTTCAATTAATCAAGTCTTAACAAGTTTGATTTCTTAACATGTTGGAAACATTTAATCATGCAAATATAATTTCCAATTAATATATAATCATGGAAAATTTCGGGTCACTACAATACCTACCCGTTAAATAAATTTCGTCCCGAAATTTTAAGCAGTTGGAGGTGTTGACGTATCTTCTGGAAATAAGTGCGGGTATTTCTTTTTCATATGATCTTCTCGTTCCCAGGTGAACTCGGTTCCTCTACGAGTATTCCATCGAACCTTAACAATTGGTATCTTGTTTTGTTTAAGTCTTTTAACCTCACGATCCATTATTTCAACGGGTCCTTCGATGAATTGAAGTTTTTCGTTGATTTGGATTTCGTCTAACGGAATAGTGAGATCTTCTTTAGCAAAACTATTCTTCAAATTCGAGACGTGGAAAGTGTTATGTACAGCCGCGAGTTGTTGAGGTAACTCAAGTCGGTAAGCTATTGGTCTGACACGATCAATAATCTTGAATGGTCCAATATACCTTGGATTTAATTTCCCTCGTTTACCAAATTGGAGAACGTCTTTCCAAGGTGCAACCTTAAGCATGACCATCTCTCCAATTTCAAATTCTACATCTTTTCTTTTAATATCGGCGTAGCTCTTTTGTCGACTTTGGGCGGTTTTCAACCGTTGTTGAATTTGGATGATCTTCTCGGTAGTTTCTTGTATTATTTCCGGACCCGTAATCTGTCTATCCCCCACTTCACTCCAACAAATCGGAGACCTGCACTTTCTACCATAAAGTGCTTCAAACAGCGCCATCTCAATCAGTGGCGGAAATAGCATGGGGCAAGGGGGGGTAGATGCCCCCAGTCGATTTGCAATTTTTAGTGTAAAAATTTTGGGTTTTTCGACTTTGCCCCCGGTGGAATTTTTTTTTTGCCCCAAAACCTCCATATTTTGCCTCAAAACCTCCGTATTTTGCCCCAAAACCTTCATATTTTGCCTAAAAACCTCCACATTTTGCTCAAAAATCACCATATTTTTCTCAAAAACCTCCATATTTTACCAAAAAAAGTTGATACGCTTTAAAAAAAATTTCGCCCCGGGTAAAAAAAATTCATGTTTTCGCCACTGATCTCAATGCTTGAATGGTAGCTGTTGTTGTAGTAAAATTCTGCTAATGGTAGATGTCGATCCCAACTGTTTCCGAAATCAATAACACATGCTCGTAGCATGTCTTCAAGTGTTTGTATCGTCCTTTCGCTCTGCCCATCATTTTGTGAATGATAGGCAGTACTTATGTCTAGACGAGTTCCTAATGCTTGCTGTAATATCTGCCAGAATCTTGAAATAAATCTGCCATCCCTATCAGAGATAATAGAGATTGGTATTCCATGTCTGGAGACGACTTCCTTCAAATACAGTCGTGCTAACTTCTCCATCTTGTCATCTTCTCTTATTGGCAGGAAGTGTGTTGATTTGGTGAGACGATCAACTATTACCTAAATAGTATCAAAACCACTTGCAGTCCTTGGCAATTTAGTGATGAAATCCATGGTAATGTTTTCCCATTTTCATTCCGGGATTTCGGGTTGTTGAAGTAGACCTGATGGTTTCTGATGCTCCGCTTTGACCTTAGAACACGTCAAACATTCCCCTACGTATTTAGCAACATCGGCTTTCATACTCGGCCACCAAAAATGTTTCTTGAGATCCTTGTACATCTTCCCCATTCCAGGAAGTATTGAGTATCTGGTTTTATGAGCTTCTCTAAGTACCATTTCTCTCATATCTCCAAATTTTGGTACCCAAATTCTTTCAGCCCTATACCAGGTTCCGTCTTCCCGAATATTAAGATGCTTCTCCGATCCTTTGGGTATTTCATCCTTTAAATTTCTCTCTTTTAAAACTCCTTGTTGCGCCTCCTTTATTTGAGTAGTAAGGTTAGTGTGAATCATTATATTCATAGCTTTTACTCGAATGGGTTCTTTGTCCTTTCTGCTCAAGGCGTCAGCTACCACATTTGCCTTCCCCGGGTGGTAACGAATCTCAAAGTCGTAATCATTCAACAATTCAATCCACCTACGCTGCCTCATATTCAGTTGTTTCTGATTAAATATGTGTTGAAGACTTTTGTGGTCGGTATATATAATACTTTTGACCCCATATAAGTAGTGCCTCCAAGTCTTTAATGCAAAAACAACTGCACCTCATTCCAAATCATGCATCGTATAATTCTGTTCGTGAATCTTCAATTGTCTAGACGCATAAGCAATTACTTTCGTTCGTTGCATTAATACACAACTGAGACCTTGCTTTGAGGCGTTACAATATATCACAAAATCATCATTCTCTTCAGGTAATGACAATATAGGTGCCGTAGTTAACTTTTTCTTCAACAATTGAAACGCTTTCTCCTGCTCATCCTTCCATTCAAATTTCTTCCCTTTATGCGTTAATGCAGTCAAGGGTTTTGCTATTTTGAAAAAATCTTGGATGAACCTTCTGTAGTAACTAGCCAGTCCTAAAAATTGGCGTATATGCTTCGGAGTTTTCGGGGTTTTCCACTTTTCAACGGTTTCAATCTTTGCCGGATCCACTTGAATACCTTCTTTGTTCACTATGTGACCGAGGAATTGAACTTCTTCCAACCAAAATGCACACTTTGAAAACTTAGCGTACAGTTTTTCTTTCCTCAACAACTCTAGCACTTTTCTCAAATGTTCTTCGTGCTCTTGATCATTCTTTGAGTAAATAAGTATGTCATCGATGAAAACAATGAAAACTTGTCAAGGTATGGTCCACACACTCAGTTTATGAGGTCCATGAACACAGCCGGTGCGTTAGTCAATCCAAACGGCATAACCATAAACTCGTAATGACCGTAACGCGTCCTAAAAGCAGTCTTTGGAATATCATCCTCCTTCACCCGCATTTGATGATATCCAGAACATAAATCGATCTTCGAATAAACAGACGAGCCTTATAGTTGATCAAATAAATCGTCGATTCTCGGTAGTGGGTAGCGGATCTTGATGGTAAGTTTGTGCAACTCTCGGTAGTCGATACACAACCTGAGTGTACCATCTTTCTTCTTGACAAACAAAACAGGAGCTCCCCATGGTGATGTGCTTGGTCGAATGAAACCACGCTCTAAAAGTTCCTGTAACTGACTTTGTAATTCTTTCATTTTGCTAGGTGCGAGTCTGTTTGGAGCACGAGCTATTGGTGCAGCTCCTGGTACAAGGTCTATTTGAAATTCAACGGATCGATGTGGGGTAATCCCGGTAATTCTTTCGGAAATACATCGGGAAATTCTTTTACAACGGGAACATCACTGATGTTCTTTTCTTCAGGTTTAACTTCCTTGATGTGTGCTAGAATGATGTAACAACCTTTTCTTATTAGTTTTTGCGCCTTCAAACTACTAAAAAGATTTAATTTCGCGTTGTTCTTTTCTCCGTACACCATTAAAGGTTTTCCTTTTTCACGCATAATGCGAATCGTATTTTTGTAACAAACGACCTCTGCTCTCACCTTTTTCAACCAGTCCATGCCAATTATTACATCAAAACTCCCTAACTCGACTGGTATTAAATCAATTTTAAACGTTTCATCCCCCAATTTAATTTCTCTCTCCCGACATATATTATCTGCTGAAATTAATTTATCGTTTGCTAATTCGAGTAAAAATTTACTATCTAAAGGCGTCAATGGGCAACTTAATTTAGCACAAAATTCTCTACTCATATAGCTTCTATCCGCACCCGAATCAAATAAAACATAAGCAGATTTATCGTCAATAAGAAACGCACCCGTAACAAGCTCCGGGTCTTCCTGTGCTTCAGCAACATTAATATTGAAAACTCTTCCACGGCCCTGCCCATTAGTATTCCCATGATTCGGGCAATTTCTAATAATGTGGCCTGGTTTTCCACATTTATAACAAACAACGTTGGTATTACTTGCTCCGACACTATTCGTTTCGGCATTACTTGTTCCGGCATTATTTGTTCCTTTAGTTCTGTTAAACTTTGGTCCGTAGACCTCACAATTTGTCGCGCTATGACCATTTCTTTTACACCTGTTGCAAAATGTCGTGCAAAACCCCTGATGATTTTCTTCACACCCATGACATGGCTGTTTTTGGTTTTTGTTGCCGTTGTTGTTATTGAGGTTGTTGTTGGGATTGTTATTGTTGTTGAAACGGTTGTTGTAGTTGTTGTTGTTGTTGTTGGGATGTTTGTTGTAGTTATTGTTAGGATTGCGGTTATTGTTACGATTGTTGTTGCGGTTGTTGGGATAGTTGTTGCGATTGTGGTTGTAATTGTTGTTGTTGTTGTACTGGTGACTCTTGTCACCGTTTTCCTCCCACTTCCTCTTGAGTTGTTTTGTGTTGGCTTCTTCGGCCGCCTGCTCTTTAATTCTTCCCTCAATCTGATTTATGAGTTTATGAGCCATTCGACTTGCCTTCTGTATAGAAGCGGGCTCGTGTGAACTCACATCTTCTTGAATCCTTACTGGTAACCCTTTTACAAACGCGTCGATCTTCTCTTCTTCATCTTCGAATTCTCCCGGACACAATAGGTGCAACTCTGTAAATCGTCGTTCATATGTGGTAACGTCCAACCCTTGTGTTCGTAACTCTTTAAGTTCTGCCTTGAGTTTATTGACTTCGTTTCTAGGACGGTACTGCTCGTTCATCAATTGCTTGAATGCCGACCACGGTAGTGCGTAAGCAGCATTTTGTCCTACCTGTTCAAGATAGGTGTTCCACCACGTTAACGCAGTACCTGTAAAGGTATGCGTAGCGTACTTAACTTTGTCCTCTTCAGTACACTTACTTATGACAAACACCGATTCGACTTTCTCGGTCCACCGTTTCAATCCAATTGGTCCTTCGGTTCCATCAAATTCCAATGGTTTGCAAGCAGTGAATTCTTTGTAGAAGCATCCTACACGATTTCTTGCACCGTTAGCTGCATTGCTAGATTCAGAGTTATTGTTGGTATGTAGCGCAACCTGTACTGCGGCTATGTTTGCAGCAAGAAAGGTACGAAATTCCTCTTCGCTCATATTCATGGTGTGTCGAGTAGTCGGTGCCATTTCCTTCAAAATAGCCAACTGAATCGAGTTAATCATACAGAATATTAAGAGTAGTCAATAGTATTTCGTAGCATAATATGAACTCATTTATAAAAACTTTTTCTTCATATTAGCGTTTTATAAGTTTAAATTTGGGTACTACCTACCAGTTAAGTTCATACTTAGTAGCTAATATACAATTCAACTACTATAATTCCATATGAAAAACTGATTATAATAATATATCACATACAAATATTCTTCAAACTTACAACTTCGCTATATTACATATAACATGAAATATAGTACACTATGATACAGGACAGTTTTGAAGATAAATCTAGTTAATACTCAAGTTGTTCAGCAAAGGAAATAAAGACACGTAATTCATAAGTCCAGAAACAAGTCATGTATTCTGGTTTTACTAAGACGACTTCCCATCCTTGGTCTTGTGGAAAATAACCGTTATGACCATTGGCTAGGCAGCATGTTGTAATGTCGTCAAAAGGACGAGGGTTTCGTAATGTCCAACAGCCCCGTAATAATCTAAAAACCTTGTTTCTCACTCCAACTACTGAATCCATTACTTGTGGGAAGGTTTTATTTAAAAGTTGCAATCCGATGTTCTTTTTCTCACGTTGGTAAGAAGCGAATATCACTAACCCATAAGCATAACATGCTTCTTTATGTTGCATGTTAGAAGCTCTTTCTAATTCACGAAATCCTATGTTGGGATATGTTGAGTCAAAATAGGTTCTTAACCCGTAGCGTAAAATTGCATTTGGGTTCCCCGTATTTAATGCTTTAAAGAAAATACGGCGTAACTTACGCTCTCCCCAATGTGATATGCCCCACCTATCAAAGGAAAGCCTTTTATAAACTAAGGCATTTCTGAAAAGTCTTTCAAATGTTTGACAAGTTAATTTCGCCATAACTAAATGTGCTGATGAATTCTGACAGACTCTAGACAAGATTTCCTCAATCATATCCTCTGGCAGGTCTTCTAAAATATTCGGTTGTCTACCATTAACGTCCATTTTGTTTTTATACTGTAAAATAGACAAGGATTAGATTCATAAAAGATAATTAACAAACAATGCAAGCAGTTTTTTTTACATAGAACATAAAAGTACAAGCACGCTACAATACATATAATACACAACATGATTATAACCCTCTAATCTGAATCACTGGTTTCTTCTTCTTCGGACTTGGTTCGTTTTCCTAATTTTCTAGGAATATATGGTGTTCCTCTGATACGAGCCGTCGTTTTCCATAATGGTTTAGAAAAACTTGGTGGTTTAGAGGTTCCCGGGTCATTGTTACATTTTAGGAAATACGGATGTTGTCGATACATATAAAGTTCATCGGGATTGGAATCGGGTTTCTCTATTTTTATACCTTTTCCCTTATTATTTTCTTTCGCTTTATTAAATTGGGTCGAGGTAATTTCTATAACATCATCAGAATCCTCATCGGGATCCGATTCATCGGAAAATTGGTAATCTTCCCAATATTTTGCTTCCTCGGCGGAAACACCATTGACCATTATTAACTTTGGTCCGTTGGTTGAGGATTTTCTTTTATTTAATCGATTTACTATAGGTATCAATATTTCTTCCTCCGGAACCTCTTATTCTTCTGGTTCCTCTTCTTCCGATTCCTCCTCTTCTGGTTCCTCTTCTTCCGGTTCCTCCTCTTCAGGTTCCTCTTCGGAAATTTGTGAATCTTCCCAAAATATTTTCGAATGTTCATTATTATTAGGTGAATCAATGGGATTTGTACTAGAGGTAGACATGTATCACATAATATCAAACATATTAAGAGGTTAATATATCACATAATATTTACATGTTATTAATATATAGTTTCCAACAAAAGTGTTAAGCAATCGTTTTTAAAGAAAACACGGTCGAAGTCCAGACTCACTAATGTATCATAGCAAACTCGATAAGACACACTAATGAAAATTTCTTATTCTCTAAGACCAACGTTCGGATACCGACTGAAATGTCCCGTTCATATTGATTATAAACGTTCCATATTAATTGATTTCGTCGCGAGGTTTTGACCTCTATATGAGACGTTTTTCAAAGACTGCATTCATTTTTAAAACAACCATAACCTTTATTTTATCGATAAAGGTTTAAAAAGCATTACGTAGATTATCAAATAATGATAATCTAAAATATACCGTTTACACACGACCATTACATAATGGTTTACAGTAAGAATATATTACATCAAAAATAAGTTTCTTGAATGCAGTTTTTACATAATATCATACAAGCATGGACTCCAAATCTTGTCCTTATTTTAGTATGCAACAACGGAAGCTCTTAATAATCACCTGAGAATAAACATGCTTAAAACGTCAACAAAAATGTTGGTGAGTTATAGGTTTAACCTATATATTATCAAATCATAATAATAGACCACAAGATTTCATATTTCAATATACATCCTATACATAGAGATAAAATTCATTCATATGGTGAACACCTGGTAACCGACATTAACAAGATGCATATAAGAATATCCCCTATCATTCCGGGAAATCCTTCGGACATGATAACGAATTCGAAGTACTAAAGCATCCAGTACTTTGGATGAGATTCGTTAGGCCCAATAGATATATCTTTAGGATTCGCGTCAATTAGTAGATCGGTTTACTAATTCTTAGGTTACCAAGCAAAAGGGGCATATTCGGCTTCGATCATTCACCCATATAATGTAGTTTCAATTACTTGTGTCTATTTCATAAAACATTTATAAAACTGCATGTATTCTCATCCCAAAATATTAGATTTTAAAAGTGGGACTATAACTCACTTTCACAGATTTTTACTTCGTCGGAAAGTAAGACTTGGCCACTGGTCGATTCACGAACCTATAACAAATATGTACATATATATCAAAGTATGTTCAAAATATATTTACAACATTTTTAATACGTTTTACTGTTTTATGTTTATTAAGTCAGCTGTCCTCGTTAGTAACCTACAACTAGTTGTCCACAGTTAGATGTACAGAAATAAATCGATATATATATTATCTTGAATTAATCCACGACTCAGTGTATACACGTCTCAGGCTAGATCACAACTCAAAGTATATATATTTTTGGAATCAACCTCAACCCTGTAAAGCTAACTCCAACATTACTGCATATAGAGTGTCTATGGTTGTTCCAAATAATATATATACATTGATCGATATGATATGTCAAAACATTTGCATACGTGTCTATGGTATCCCAAGATTACATAATATATTATAATACATGTATAATACAATATAAGTTAGCTAGGATATGATTAATATAAATTTGTTACCAATTTTCACGTAGCTACAACAAGCAAAAATACCCAATCTTGTTTTACCCATAACTTCTTCGTTTTAAATCTGTTTTGAGTGTTTCAAGTTGATATGGTTTCATATTGAACTTAAGTTTATGAATCTAAACAGAAAAATTATAAGTTTATAGTCGGAAATACAGGTTACAAGTCGTTTTTGTAAAGGTAGTCATTTTAGTCGAAAGAACGACGTCTAGATGACCATTTTGGAAAACATACTTCCACTTTGAGTTTAACCATGATTTTTGTATATAGTTTAATGTTCATAAGAAAAATCATTTTCCCATAAGAACAACTTTTAAATCAAATTTATCATAGTTTTTAATTAACTAACCCAAAACAGCCCGCGGTGTTACTACGACGGCGTATATTCGGTTTTACGGTGTTTTTCGTGTTTTCCGATTTTAAATCATTAAGTTAGCATATCATATAGATATAGAACATGTGTTTAGTTGATTTTAAAAGTCAAGTTAGAAGGATTAACTTTTGTTTGCGAACAAGTTTAGAATTAACTAAACTATGTTCTAGTGATTACATGTTCAAATCTTCGAATAAGATAGTTTTATATGTATGAATCGAATGATGTTATGAACATAATTACTACCTCAATTTTAGTAGATAAACCTACTGGAAGTGACAAGAAATGATCTAGCTTCAAAGGATCTTGGATGGCTTGAAAGTTCTTGAAGTAGAATCATGACACGAAAACAAGTTCAAGTAAGATTATCACTCGAATTAAGATAGTTATAGTTATAGGAATTGAATCAAAGTTTGTATATGAGTATTACTTTGATTTAGAATGATATCTTCCTGTAAACAACAAGGATTTCTTGAGGTTGGATGATCAATTTACAAGATTGGAAGTGAGCTAGTAAACTTGAAAGTATTCTTGATTTTATGAAACTAGAACTTGTAGAATTTATGAAGAACACTTAGAACTTGAAGATGGAATTTGAGAGAGATCAATTAGATGAAGAAAATTGAAGAATGAAAGTGTTTGTAGGTGTTTTTGGTCGTTGGTATATGGATTAGATATAAAGGATATGTAATTTTGTTTTCATGTAAATAAGTCATGAATGATTACTAATATTTTTGTAATTTTATGAGATATTTCATGCTAGTTGCCAAATGATAGTTCCCACATGTGTTAGGTGACTCACATGGGCTGCTAAGAGCTGATCATTGAAGTGTATATACCAATAGTACATACATTTAGAAGCTGTGTATTGTACGAATACGAATACGGGTGCATACGAGTAGAATTGTTGATGAAACTGAACGAGGATGTAATTGTAAGCATTTTTATTAAGTATAAGTATTTTGATAAGTGTCCTGAAGTCTTTCAAAAGTGTATGAATACATATTAAAACACTACATGTATATACATTTTAACTGAGTCGTTAAGTCATCGTTAGTCGTTACATGTAAATGTTGTTTTGAAACCTTTAGGTTAACGATCTTGTTAAATGTTGTTAACCCATTATTTATTATATCTAAAGAGATGTTAAATTATTACATTATCATAATATTATGATATATTAATATATCTTAGTATAATATATATACAGTTAAATGTTGTTACAACGATAATCGTTACATATATGTCTCGTTTTGAAATTCTTAAGTTAGTAGTCTTGTTTTACATATGTAGTTCATTGTTAACACACTTAATGATATACTTAATTATCATTTTATCATGTTAAACATAGTGTATCAATATCTTAATATAATTCATATGTATTTAGTAAGACGTTGTTATAACGATAATCGTTATATATATCGTTTCGAGTTTCTTAATTCAATAAACTCAATTTTATGTATATAACTCATTGTTAAAATACCTAATGAGATACTTACTTATCATAATATCATGTTAAGTATATATATAATCATATATATATATCATCATATAGTTTTTACAAGTTTTAACGTTCGTGAATCACCGGTCAACTTGGGTGGTCAATTGTCTATATGAAACCTATTTCAATTAATCAAGTCTTAACAAGTTTGATTGCTTAACATGTTGGAAACATTTAGTCATGCAAATATAATTTTCAATTAATATATAATCATGGACGTTCGAAAAACCGGAACCGGGACATAAGTCGAACGTAAACGTACAAGACATCGGAACCTAAATTACAAGTTAACTAGGCACGAGAATATAATATAATATATAATTAATTAATATAAATTATAAATTATATATAATTATTTAATCATGTCGACAAACTAAGAGTTAAACGAATGTGAGCTGTCACGGGAACCCATGCGATCGCATGAGATTTACCCCTTCAAGCCATGCGATCGCATGGCAGGGTTGGTGAGGCCAGGTTCTATAAATTGAGCGATTTCTGGCTCCAGCTGAATCTATCTCTCTTTCTCTAGTATTACTCCGTAATATTTATTTAATTTATTTTATTATTATTATTATTATTAATAATATTATTATTATTAGTAGTTGTATTAAGGTTATTATTATTAGTATTATACATAAAATATTACGACGAGGTTATGAGCAAGTTATTTCAAAACGAGTTTTTAAACGGGTTTAAGCTAAGGAAATTATGAGTTATAGCTATGGAAGTTATGGGTATTACTTGGGGGTTATGACCATGAGTCAAAGGTCAAACCTAGTGTTTATCATCTCCATTGCGTCTACGTACTTTCCTGCAATATTGAATCACAATGTTGATACGTAAGCATTTATACCTTATCTTTTATATATTAATAGTGTATCCATATCTAGTGCTCGAGTATATATGTTTGTACATGTTTATATGCTTTAATTTTGTCGTTAAATAGTTTATGATGAATCACAAATTTGATACATATGCTACTGATATATAGTATATGATATGCATGTCGTTGGAAAGCTATCGAAAATTAATAACTTTTCATTTAAAAATCGCGTGATTTCGATGAACGGATTAAAAGATATGGCCAAATGAATTATGTTTGACGTTAATTGAAATTGTGTTTGAAACTGTAAATTAATATTTAAACAACTTGTCTATGAGATTGATAAATTGGATTTTTAGATATTACTAATCGAGTAAATAAATTTCTATATAAGGCACGTCTCGTTTTGTTGAACAATTGTCAAAGTTGACTGTATTATCATATTTTAAAGCTTTATAAACACTATAATCTGATTTTATAAGTATTGGAAAGCTTTGTGAAAGCCATGATAATTCAAATATAATATAGCTCCTGAAATAAATAATATTTTGAGTTTGATAAACTATAAATTCGTTCAAGACTGATACTATGTTAATATGATAAACATGTATAGATTTAAAGATCATATTGGGTCAGGTTAACTGTTCAGATGACTTTTGTTAACTTTTACATGTCGGTCTCGAGCATTAGGATTGTGATACACTATGACCTAACCTAGCTTGTTAGACATGTATTGACCAACATATGTTCTCTAGGTTGAGATCTACGGTTATTTTGCATTCTGAGTTTCGGTCACATTTCGATGAATGACCTTATGTGCTGCTAAGGTGAGTTTCATATGCTCCCTTTTTAATTGCTTTTGCAATCTATATTTTTGGGCTGAGAATACATGCACTTTATTTTAAACGCAATGGATACAAGTACATACTAAATTCTACACCGAGTATGAACCGAAAATCTCTTAGCTTTGGTAACTAGTAACTGTAGGTTATAAGAACTGGTGGGCGCAAGTAGTTATATATGGATCCATAGGGCTTGACATCCCCGTCTGTTCCAGGTATAGAAACCCTAGCTTGAACTATAAAACAGACGTATACTATTTGAGTTTAATACACATTGGATTGCGTGTATTGTACATGTTAGTTGCATGTATGTTAAAACATGGGTACTTAATATATATACGTTAAAGTTTAGTTACCAGGGTGTTCAATCTTGTAGAATATTTTGATAAACGTTTCTGGATGAAACAACTGAAATCTTATGATCCACCTTTATATACAGATTATGCGCAACATTAAAACTATGAACTCATCAACCTTTGTGTTGACACTTTTAAGCATGTTTATTCTCAGGTTCCTAGAAGTCTTCTGCTGTTTGCTTATATGTGATACAAGCTATGTGCATGGAGTCATACATGCTTTATTCGAGAAAACGTTGCATTCACAAAATCATCACCATGTATCTTATTTTGACTGTATTTTCAACGGATGTAGTATTGTAAACTATTAATTACGGTGATTGTCTATATGTAGAAATCATCAAGCATCAAAAACCTTGGAATTTGATACTGTATTCAATTATGGTATGCCTTTTCAAAAGAATGCAATGTTTACAAAACGTATCATGTAGAGGTCGGTACCTCACTGTGAAATCGATGAATGATGTATTCGTACAAATAGATTTGGACGGGCCATCACAAGGTGGTTGGTGGTGGCCGGAGATTGTGGGCCCATTTAGGATTTTGATTGGGTGATAAATGAGATTTAATAAAAGATGATAACTTTGTTATGTGAAGAAGAAGACATAATTACGCTCCTCATCCCTGTAGTTTAATGACCTTTTTACCCTCACATGCTCTGCACGTGATAGGAGGGTAACGACAAAATAGACAGAAAATAGACGGGATGACGAGAGATGTAGATTTCTGATACATTAGGGGCGAGGGATGCATAAAAAAAGAAAAAGGACAGGAAGTCAAAGTTGATGTAAAGTTCAGGGACGAGCAATGAAATTTTGTCAATTCAAAACAATAACTTGATAGATTCGTGTTGATGTGATGTAACAGTTGAAAGTAAAATAGAGACTTTTACTACATAAGACAATGTCATAACCATTTTTCAGAAATTAGACGTACAGCCAAAAAGCTAAATTCATCTATGGTAACCGCTCACCATACATTGAACCCATTAGACTATATATGGGGTTTCTTACCGATTTTCTGTTTTTGACCTATTTACAATTTTACATTGAACCCATTTTTTTGAGTACGTATGTATAATTTGGGTGCCCAGTAATGGCTTTTGACCCATTTTTGTTTTACCAGTATTCCATCTTTGTATTGATTTTGACATATTTTTATTCATATAGCATTAATAAGATGGATTTAGTTGTCTTTATACACATTTAGTGTTGTGTTCATAAGTTGTATTTAGTACACATATTTACTTTGTGTTCATATCTCATATACACTCTATATCATATGTCGGTAGTTTCTGTTTCACTAAACTAACTTTCATGTATCTAATATTTGAAAGGTAATGATATATAGTTATCAACACAATTTGGATTTTGTTGTTGGTTGAGATAAACTTAGGAGTAAATGAAAATGTGCGTCTACAGTACTTTTCTTTTTTATTATTGGTGGAAGCTTAGTGAAAGGGTGATATTTCTAACCGATCTTGATAAAAAAAAAGGTATGGAATTTGAGATTTGTGCAGTAAGAGCTTCGAAGGCTAATGGACTGAAGTTGAAAATTTCGTTTGTAGAAGGTCTGGTGGGAAATACATATCAAGTGTATGGTGGGTATTAGGTAGCTATTATATGGTTAAGTGGTGGATTAGAAGTCTTGTGTTTTGGAATAGTAAAAAGGAAAAAGAAGATGAAGGTAAGAAAGAAGATGAATAAGAGTCGAAGGACAAAGGATTAAGATGGAGAGAGTAATAAGAAATTGAGGTGAAGTGATGTAAATTTTTTAATATTAATATACTGTAGAACATTTGTTTTGTTGGGGTATTTTAGGAAGTTAATTAAAAATAAAGTGGATGAAGTAAAAAGAATGGGGGATTTATCACCTCCCCATGGTAGTGCACTCCGTATTACGAGTAATTAAATGTACTTTGTCTAATATAATATTTTTTTTTCCAAGAAAACTATAAACTCTATTATAAACTGAACAAAGAACATACACAAACGCTAAATCAACAAGGCAAGCTAATCACAACAAAAGTTCAAACCAAAAACCGAAACAAAACTAACATCACATATAGAAGAAAAAGCCTAACACGAAGCGCACAACCAACAAACCTACAAGCAAAACATTATTAAAAAGCCCAAAGAGGCGAAAAGAGAGAACACAATGAAAGTTGCAACAAGAATATTGTAAACCATCTCCTGCAAATTACAAAACGAACCGACGCTACCAACATTAAAGTTATTCATGTTGGAAGGTAAACGCTTAGTTTTTTTACTTGGATGCACAAGCTTCAGTGGGTTTTGTATCCGTTTTCAGCTCCTTTGCTTTACCTGCTAGTAACAGATTGAACATGAAACCTCACTTAGCTGCTAGTGAGGTTAGACTTCTTGTGAAAATCTTAACCAATAAGCTATGGTTAGTTGATTTATTAAACATAACAACAACAATAAACCCAATCCCACATGCGTGGGGTATGGGGGAGGTAAGATGTAGACAATTCTATCTCTATCTTTGAATAAAGAGAAGTCATTTCTCCACCCCGAGTGAAATACTCCAAGAGTAGAGAAGGTCCTCCCTCTCTCTGTCCGACGGATAAAGAGATTGTTTTCAAGAGGACCTCCGGCCAAAAGTAGAAAATATAATACAAGGAAAATTAAAAAACTATAAAAGTGAGTAAAAGAAAATAAGCAATTAAATCAAAAGGAGACTCCATGAAAATGATTGTATCAAATTTCCATGGGTTTTAAAGCATGCCTGGAGTTCGATTTAGGCTATAAACGACAGTCAAGTCGCCAATAAATCTACATTAAAAAAAAAAAAATGTATTCTATGCATTTCATTTTTCATTATACAACTCAAACTTACATAATTCACTTTGAATGATCAACCAAAGAAGAGAGACAAATGTTACTATACAGCTTCAAGGTGAAAAGCAAAAGTAAAAAAACTCCAAAATTTACTTTTACTATTAATGAAATCAAAAAAGCTACAGTATAATTTTAAGGCATGAACATGTACTCATTTCGAAATACCCCAGGTCCGATTCCAGTTCAATTCAACTCTTTAGGTGACCTTAATATTCCAATACAGTCAGACCTCTCTTCACCAATAGTCACAAATTCAAGTATCACCGTTCAGAACAGAGAAAGAAATACCATAATCTGTGCAATTAAAAGCACGCTTTTCCGATACAACTCAAAAACCTTAATAAGAAATGGATCGAACATGTTACTAGATTCATAACCCATATAATGAACACCCCTTCACTGAATCTCTTATACATATGATCAGCTTGCACCCCAAAGTTGTTCAGCATATGCCTTCTCATCTTGTATTTCTTCAGTAACCACATTTGGAACTTCTAATACTTCTTCCTCTTCATCTGGTATCTCTTCTTCATCATCTATCGGTTCTACGTTTTTCTCCCTTTCTTGCTCGGCAAGTTCCATGCACGCCTTGCTCATGGCATATTTTGTTGCAGGTGTGTCACTACATCTGTATCTAGGAGCAGGCACAACAAATGGTAAAATAATATCATCCAAATTTGGATGTTTTTTGTTACTGTAATCTTTTACTTGTGTAGGAGGAACAATGAAGATTATCCCGAGTTCATAGTTGCAGATATGCAGTCTCGAGCCTAATACAGATTTGCTTCCGTTTGACATGGAGCCAAGTGAGGTGTGAATTGGACGGCCCCAAGCAGCTGCACTGAAATTGTGTGAACCACAATAAACCCAACCAAATGATGATGATGATGAATCGGTTCTGGATTGGAACCGTCTTCTTGCTACCTGATTACGTGTGTCATATATAGTAAGAATACGTTAATATAGCACATATGCGAGTAATCCGACCCCATATTCTTATGTACGCAGACCAACAAAATTACTCTCCGGCTGTTTCCGACCCTTCCCAGCAGGGGCGAAACTACATGGAGGCAGGGGGCGCCCGTCCCCAGTGGAACTTTTTTTTTCAGAGTAAAAATTTTGGGTTTTTCGACTTTGCCCTCCGGTGGACTTTTTTTTGCCCCAAAACCTACATATTTTGTCCCAAAACCTTCAAATTTTGCCCAAAATTCTTCAACTTTTGCCCCAAAACCTTCAAATTTTGCCCAAAAACCTTCAACTTTTGCCCAAAAACCTTCATAGTTTGTCTGAAAACCTCAATTTTTTGCCCCAAAACCTCCATATTTTGTCCAAAAAAATTGCTATGTTTTTAAATTTTTTTTTGCCCCCGGTGAAAAAAACCCTAGTTCCGCCACTGCAGTTCCCAGACCATCTTCTGATTGTTGAAGTTACTATATATAGTAAGAATGCGTTGATATAGCCACGGATGCACATTAGATTTGGGCAAAAGAAGCCACAAATAAGTGATATCGAAAAAAAGATGCTTGAAGTTTCTATTGACATCACCTTAACATGCATAGGATGCCCAACTCTATTGAAAGGATGAGGTATCGCATCATGAAGAATTCCCAAATGTTTCAACCTCAACCACGTTTTCTGTTAGACAATAACAAATGAGAAATTAATTACTCAAAGAAGTGTCAAAAAAGCAGGGCTGAAACTCAAGGAAAAAAAGTCAATTTAAAAATATGAAATTTAGCTATATATAAAAAAGCTTCTTTATGTAAAATTTTCCAAAAAGTTTTTTTTCTTCTGTAAAAACAGTTCTCCCTTCCAGAACTTAGTAACGAATAAGGTGATGTTTATTACCTGTGAAAAACAGAGAATGTATTTAGAAGCCCAGATTCCACAAGTAGCAGTTTTTACTCTATCGATGGTTGGAAAAATGATTCTAATTGATGGATTTCTTAATTCTTGACTTGCACTCCAGCAGCCCCACTGACATAGAGAATAATAATGAATCGTTAAGCCCGTCAGTATGAAAATCATTTTTCAGGTATACATAAACATACTCTGCAATTTCAAGATTGTTCACGCTTACATCCGGATCAGACTCTTCTGATTCAGACAACTGCAAAGATCGCTTTCCGGTTGCAGCTGAAAATGCAGCTAGAAATGGTGCATTGATAGCCCCAACAGAAGAAGAACCTTTAACGAGAACAAAACAGCAAAATGGCTTACTAGTTAATTAATATAATAATCCCGTATTAAACTAAATGTACAAGTCCATGAGAAAACCAAAATATAGAAATAGAAATAAATAATAAAATAAAGATTCAATTGCATATACTGACCAAAAGTGAAGTCCGTTTCCCAGTGCTCGGGCCATTTGTAGTGACCCAGAATCTAGAATAACATACAAGAAATATAATTGTGTGAGGATAGATAACATTAATGAGAATTTCAAGCCTATATTAAATTGGATAACCACAAATAACAAGTTAGGAAATATTACCTCATTAAGCCGCCACAGACCACAACACCTCTGAATTGAGGCAACAAGAGAGCACATAGCAGAAGCAAGAGCTGGTGAGCCAAGTTTTGATATGTTCATAAAATTAGGACCCTGCAAAAAACGGGATCAGAAGACTAACAAGAATTAGAAGCATGACTATGTTATGTTCTGTTAATTAAAGCATAATTGGCATTAAAGATCAGGGGTGTAGTAAGCTTTAACACAAACATGCCTGGTATACGTATAGAATGAGGTGAACTTTGTTGTTGCTTCCTTCTAAAGCACATGCAAGCACTTCTTTTGGATGGATATATGCAGAAAAGGCAAACCAACCCGCATCTGACAATGGGGCAACCCATTTTGCAACATCTCTAGGTAAAAACCCAATTTGAATGCAACCTATATCAAGAAGTAATACAATGTTTAATATATAATAAAATAGAAATCTACTTTTGATAGTGAAAGATAAATTTGTCCATCAGACTTGTACTAAGTTGAGCAAATATAAGAAACCACATAAATTTAAGTACTTCATAACACTACCCCTTCCACTTGTAAACTAATGTACAGTACCAAAAAAATCATATTATCGGGCTAAAACTCGTTAAAGGGGCACAATATACAGACTTGAAATATTGATAGAGTCTACCTACCTCCATCAAGAAATTGGTCTGACTCAGATACATTAACAGTTACAGCATTTGCATCAGCTGCTATATTCATATTTCTCCTTAAAATGACCTCCAACAACCCATATGCATTATTGACATGACACTTTCCAAGAACACGTGCCAATTTCTTTAACAATGCTCCGTTTGAATCTGCTGATGTTCGAAAAAGATGGCTAATTCCAACAGCTGAAGCTTCAACAGTGCCAAGTAGCGTACATCTTAAGGATCGTGACAAGACACAGTCACCCTGAAAATAAAAATATAAACTTTGTTACCTAAATTCAAGATCATAATACTTAAAATCATAAGATGAAACGTCATCAAGTATATATATCAAGTCAGTCAGGTACAAAATCAATGCATTGATTAATAGGTCATATAGGAATGGTATTGGTGATTGTATCGATTTTGATTTTTATTGGTATAGAGATGAAATATGGTGTATATTTAGATTTTATGCTTTCTAGATTGTTAGGAAAGTGTAATAGTGTTTCGGATGTTCCACTAAATAACATCCCCCCATGTATTCATTTTTATTTGGTTGATATAAAATTTTCCGGGGTACCGTCCCCTTTTCCAAAAAAAAAAATCAATGCATTGATATACAAAGACACATACACGCAAATAGAGAAACTTACAGTTAGATAATGAAGGGAATCTGATATGTAAGGATGTTTTGTTGAATAAATTCCAGGTACCGATGTAACCAGATGTCCAGCAGCATTACTAAAGTCAAACTTTGCTAACTCCAATATCCAATGAGACTGATCAGGTGCACCGACTAAAAGAGTTGCCATGAAACCAGCAAGCTGAGCAGCAAAATCTGATTTTGAATTTGTATTTACTTCTTCACCAGATGATTGGGTAAAAAGTGATGTATAATCAGGCACACTCCTACGAGGAAAATCTTGCCACCAAACAGTATTCGTCACTCGTAACCACTGCATTATTAGATTCTCAAGTTTCAGGAAAATGCAATTGTCATTAAGGGTAAATAAGAAATTCTAACTGTGACCTAAGGGACACTGTTTTGTGTTTATACCTTTGTCATAAAAGTGGTATATTTACATAAACATTAACCTTTGTGGGGCTTGCTGTCATATGTTGTTTCTTTAACAAATATCATCAATGCAAACATGGTGATAGTTGAGATGAAATAAGAAAATGAATTTCACTCGTAAACTGTCATCAAGGATAGAAAAACTTCTGATTGTAACCTAAGGGATACTGTTTCGTGTTCATACCTTATGAGAAAGTGATAATTTTACATAAAGGGTTTTTTGGGGCTCCTTGGCATATTAAATTGGTTTAACAAAATTTAACAACGAAAACATGGTGATAGTTGAGATGACAAATGTCAAACATGCTACAAAATGAAATGAAACATATGACTCAGTTATTAACTGATAGGCACTTTTAGTATGTTGACTTTTAATATCATTCAAATGATAGAACGGATTACCCATTACAGCCGGACACTCATACTTGTTCTAATTCCTAAAAAGACAGATGAGTGTAATCAGTGTTGTGGAGATCTCGTTTTTAGAAGGCAACCGAGATGTTCATCTCCCGAGATTTCTCGATCAATGGGGTCATACTTAGTCAAAGCCACGATTTCTCGAATTTTCTTGCTAATTTGTAAGATTTTCTTGTAAAATTCGTAATTTCTAAGATTTTCTCGCTCATTTATCGGATATTTATGTAAAATCTCGTAAAAACGTATATAAATATACATATATTTATGTTTTTATGTATATTTTTATTAAAAAAAAACTATAAAGTCAACATCCGAGATTATTCCGAGATGCCGAGATCTCCTTCAAAAAGTCCAAACGAGATCTCCCAGAGATCCGAATTCTCCAACCTTGAGTGTAATGATGAGCATCCTTTATTAATCACACGTGAAATTTCTAAAAAATAAAATTAAATATGCAAATCATGTCTTCAAAAATCATGTTGATGGTAGCCATGTGAATAGTAAAAAAAATCACCTGTTTGGCCACAAGATTAGCAGAAGTGATGATGACGCGGATACTATCATCTCTTTGCAGAACAAACAACTTTGGATGATGGCAAGCAATGCCAAATTTCTTCCTGTCCTTACTGAAGGATATAACTTCAGGAAATTGAGGGTATCTAACATCAGAAAGTAGTATATGTTATAAAATAACATAATAAAAATTCATGCCCAACAAGTCATAGTTATCAACTTCTTCAACTTACATAACAACTAAGTTCGGGTAATCTGAATAAGGCACAAGGGTTCTTTTGTCAGGGCTTGAACTCCAACACCTCTCAGCATTATGGCAAGCTATTGATACTGGCAGATGAGTAGGAATGTCACAGTATGATATAAACCTACGAACATAAAACCCTTCAAACTTTTGATTTATACATGGTGCTAACCATAACAATAGTAATTTAATAAGTTTAGAAATTTAAAGGACTTACCATGGTATATCACTTGTGAAGGTGGCAATGAAAACCCGTTTGAGAGTTTCAACGGGATAAAGAAGCTCTGGTAACGTGACATTAACCTCACCTGATTGACCATCACCCATAAAATGTAGACGGTTCAGATAGAACTTATTGCCAGGTGGAGGAACACAAACACCCCTCTTCTTTGGTTTCAAAATTTGATCCGAATGAAATTTTTTATCTTCAGAATTATATGTATCACTATGTTTATCATTATAAACAGATTCCCCTAAAGGGACTGTAGCATTTACTGGTTGTTGTAAACCCCCACCAATAACATTACAATCTAGTAACTTACAGTTGGACTCTGATGCTATACAATTGAGTCCAAAAGATGTATGTACATTCAAGTGTTCCGTATTAGACAAACAAACTGTCGTCTTATTATTATCAATGGCTAAGCCCTCACTAGAATTCAAAGAATTTTTCAAACACGAATTACTTATAACTCTATTTCTACTAGAACATTTGGCCTGTAACTTATAAGGGTTAACAAGACACTCTCTAATATACAAAACAGGATCCTCATTAGATAGTATCTCTCTACACTTACTCAAAAGCATACCAGCGTTCGTAACTTTATCACCATCAAATTCATCAATAATATTATCAGAAAAAAATAGAAAATTATTATCCACATTCGATAAATGTCTACGTATAACTTCCTCTGTGATTACAATTCTTTCAACAACAAACCCAATTCGAACACCACTGCTTGCACAACCAACATCATTTCCACAAGCAAACAAAACTTCATTACCTGCACATAATTCCTTAATTTCACCATTTCTAACTTTAACACCATCAACAAACACACCATTCAATGAAACCCTAGATTTACAATATCCATCAATAACACATATTTTCTTATTATCTGCATCAAAGTAAATTCGACAGTGTTTCTTACTAACTTGCCTGTGATCGAAAACCAAATTGCAGCTACGATTATCCCGACCGATCGTGTAGTGTTTATGCGGCTGTAGATGAATCAAATTGACTGGCGAGGTTGTACTTTTCGATATTAATGTGTACTGAAAGTTTTGATATGTATAGATGAAGTGATTGAGATTGTGGATTTAGGTTTTTTAATTGGGGGAAGTGATGTATCGTGATCCGATTGCTGTCTTTTGCTGTTGTTTTTCATGTTATCTTCATACTATACAATTAAAACCCTAACTTAAAATATTAGATTAATCAAAGAATTTAGATTAAGAAAAGAATGATGAATTATATTTGGAGAGGAAACTGAAGAGATAGATATGAAGTGTAAACCGCCAAAGTTTTAACTCCACCTTTGGAATGAATTTTCCCTCCAAAATTATCTAAGAAATTTATTTATTTAGGGGTTTTTTATACATGTTGATGATTTGGGTTTCAAAAATTAGCTACGAGTTACGCCTACTTTCTACGAGTATTATTTATTATTTTAATTTAATGAATGTTTTTCAAAGGGCTTCAAATAAGAAATAATGGTTAAAGAAGTCGTCTCTCATCCTATAATGAATGAAGTGTGGAAACACTTCTTGTTCAATGCCATTCAAGTCGAATTCAATGGTAGGTCTGGACGAATACTATCCATTTTAAGTGAGGTTTTTTCAGGTTGTTCATGTGTTGGAAAAACAAACATTGGCTAGCAACTGTCATTGAGAATTTGGGCGGGTCTTTCCCGGTGGGGGAATATAAGATGGGTTGTTCCGGCCTCGATCGTGGTTTTCTCGTTCGATTGGTATTACGGAATGGGAATCAACGTCAAAAAGTTTTGGAGGTGAGTGGTACCGCTACTATGTGGGCCATTTGGATCGCAAGAAACGACTACATTTTCAATGATACATATGCTTGCCGCTCGGCCATCGTGAGGAACATCAAGCTCAAGAGGGCAACAAATCTCAATTCTTGCCATCATATGTGATGGAAAACCGTGTGTACATTTAAATTTTATAAACGCAGCGGAACATGAAAATAAACATCTTTTATTAACTTTAAAATAAACATCATTTATTTTATTATAAACTTTCAAGTAAAACATTCACACGATTAACAATCCCAACAAGATTCAATTACACCACTAATAATTGTCAAGTAATAAATTCACAAAGTGAAGTTTAGATATACCTTTAGCGAACGATGCAAGAGCGGTAGAATAAACTGTCCACGTCTAGGTTGAAACATATATTCAAAGTGTATGAATATATCTATGGTTGATCCACACAGCACGTCGAACAACACCAATCGAATGCTAGTCCGTTTATAACCCAAACAATATCCAATATTGTATATGATTTAATGATTTAAGAAAAACAAGAGTAAAAAGGATACTCTCCTTTTATTTGCTCCTTACATAGAAGTATATGAAAAAAACATGATTTTTCCTTTTTCTTACTTGTTAAACAAAAATGATACTCCGTACCTCACATGAAAACATGTTCAATCATTTATTTCTTTTAAAACCATCTATCTACCTTTCAACTTCTATCTAACTTTCAAAGGTCATCTACCCTTTTTTCTTTTAATAAATTTAATTAAATCATATTTAATTAAATAATGCTTTTCAAATTATAGGTTATAAAATATATATATCAACAATATATAATAATTGGTGTCTAAATGCTAAAGTGTGTGACCACATAGCCCTGTACATAATCGGTAGTATAGATTTGTGTTATGACGTGCACACTAAACCAACAAACTCCCACTTGTGCATGACATAACATCTAGAAAACTATACCGACATATATTAGCGTCTAGCAACACGTCAGTGGCCCCAAAAATATACAAGTGTTTGTTTCAGCTAAACGAACTATCATTATGATTAAAATGATTTAATGATTGAGTGTCTATCGTCCCTTTATTTCCGATACCGATTTGACATGAGACATGGATCCAGTCATTCTCATTTGTCAACCAATTATGTTTCTCGATCTAGAAATTTTGAATGCGATCACCAAGTTAGATTTGATCATCAATCAATATAGCTTGGACACGGCCGTGTAAATATCCATTCACTTTCATCGAGGGCCCCAGCAGTATCATACTCTCACGTAGAGGAATAAATTCCATTTTGATTATATGTGTTTGTCATGTACTTCACATCATACCTAATGATGACCTTTATAACTACCTTGTTCAGGATAGCGTTTAACCATATCAAAGTATAATATGTTATACAATCAAAAACCAACATATACATCTCAGGTCTAAGGACACAAAGACATAACCATTGTGAGATTCACTATTGACGACGATCCATGTAGTGACATCTCATGACTGGGTCATTCCAATATTCATCATCAATGAATACATATGAATTTTGGCATCAACTAGTTTACTATTCACCATCAGTGAATAAAACCAAACATTCATAATAATCTTAATTCATGTTATTCCCATAACATGACTTGATTATGGAGATTTAGAATAATTAACAATTATTCATGGATTAAACATGCTAATATAGAACACAGTAATATAAATGAAAACGACCATACCGAGTATCTCAATTCATTAACATAAAACTGCTTAATGTTCCAAAATATCTAAATACAAAAATTATAAATGAAAAAAGATTAGTAGCTTAACGAAGTCCAATATTACTGGCATGATCATCATGATGGTTTTGCATCAAGGGCTTCGTGAACGGTTAAGCCACGATATCATCTGTTTGAACCTTAAGAATACTATCATTCCTCACAATGACTTCACGAATGTAGTCAAACTTTCGAAGAATGTGTCAGATACTTTTATGTATATGTGATTCTTTCGCAGCTACTATACTATAAAATACCTCGAAGAACTAAAGCAGTCAAACCCTTTGACTGGAGCGTGTTAAAACCCATAGATATATCTTTAGGATTCGCGTCAATTAGTGGCAATTATAATAAACACTAATTCGTAGGTTACCAGAATAAAAGGGGGTGATATCCGGTGTAATCAATCAATCATAGAATGTAGTTTCCTGTACTTGTGTCTATTTCAAAAAATATTTAAAAAATAGCATATATTCTCATCCAAAAAATAATTAGATAGTAAAAATGGGACTATAACTCACTTGTGATGATTTCCGAATAGATGGTAATAAGACTTGGCCTTTGACAAATTCACGAACCTAATAATAATATTCTTGTGTCAAGATATATATATATATATATATATATATATATATATATATATATATATATATATATATATATATATATTCCATACTTATGATACTTGTGATAATTTTAATTGTCCATTGTTAGTAGTCCAACGTTCGTAGTCCAACAGTCCGATAGTCCAACAGTATAAATATATATATATACATATAAATGCGTATATTGTGTTTAAATTTACTAACACTATAATATATTGTCTTAATATAGTAAGACACATAATATGTACATTGTGTGAAGCAATCTGCGACCCATTGTATACATGTCTCAGACTCGATCACAACTCAAAGTATATATATATTTTTGGAATCAACTTCAACCCTGTATAGCGAACTCGATCATTACAGCATATAGAGTGTCTATGGTTGTTCCAAATAATATATATATATATATATATATATATGCGTCGATATGATATGTCAAAACTTTGTATACGGATCCACGGTGATCAAGTCATATATATATGGTGCCTTACGATCTTTATTAAGACTATAATATATTGTCGTAGAACTTAATCACGACTATTATAAATTATATTTCTATAAGTTCAGGAACAAGACATGTATAAATACATGTAGCATACAAGGTAAGTTAGCTAGGATAAGGTTAGCATCCTTTTTTATTAATCAAAACCGTAGCAAAAAACAAGGAAAAATATCCAATTTTGTTTTACACATAATTTCTTCGTTACAAATCCGTTTTGAGTGATTCAAGTTGCTATGGTTTCATAATGAACTTAAATTTATGAAATTAAACAGAAAAAGTATAAGTTTATAGTCGAAAATACAGGTTACAAGTCACTCTTGAAAGAGGTAGTCATTTCTGTCGAAAGAACGACATCTTGATGACCATTTTGAAAAACATACTTTCACTTTGAGTTTAACCATGATTTTTGGATATAGTTTCATGTTCATAAGAAAAATCATTTTCCCAGAAGGACAACTTTTAAATCAAAGTTTATCATAGTTTTTAATTATCAAACTCAAAACAGCTCCCGGTTTCACTACGACGGCGTATGTCCGGTTTTAAGGTGTTCTTCGTGTTTCCATGTTTTAAATATTAAGTTAGCATATCATATATATATAGAACATGTGTTTAGTTGATTTTAAAAGTCTTGTTAGAAGGATTAACTTTATTAGCGAACAAGTTTAGAATTAACTAAACTATGTTCTAGTGATTACAAGTTTAAATCTTCGAATAAGATAGTTTTATATGTATGAATTGAATGATGTTATGAACATCATTACTACCTTAATTTTAGTAGGTAAACCTACTGGAAATGAGAAAAATAGATCTAGCTTCAAAGGATCCTTAGATGGCTTGAAAGTTCTTGAAGTAGAATCATGATACAAAACAAGTTCAAGTAAGATTTTTACTCGAATTAAGATAGTTTATAGTTATAAAAATTGAATCAAACCTTGAATACGAATATTACCTTGATTTATAAAGATAACCTACTGTAAATAATAAAAGTTTCTTGATGATGATTGCTTGGAATGGATTAGAAAACTTGGAAGTAAACTTGTAAACTTGGAAGTGTTCTTGATGCGTTCTTGAGTAATTGTTTTTATGATGATTATAGATAATTACCAAAGATTGTATTTGATGATTTTTACTGGAAAAATAGTAACTTAGACGTTCATGGAAGAGTGTGTGTGTTTTGAGAGAGAATTGGGAAGAAAATTGGAAGTGAAATGGAGTAGGTGGTGAGTGGGAATGGTAAGTGGGGTTAAAAAGGAGTTCTTATTTTTGTTTCCTTACTCATAAGTCATGCTAGTTGTCTAATGATGGTTCCCACATGTCTTGATGACTCATTAAGGATGCTAAGGAGCTGATCATTAAGTGTATATATCAATAGTATATACATCTAGAAGCTGTGTATTGTACGAGTACGAATACGGGTGCATACGAGTAGAATTGTTGATGAAAATGAATGAGAATGTAATTGTAAGCATTTTTATTAAGTAAGAGTGTTTTGATATATGTCTTGAAGTCTTCCAAAAGTGTACTAATACATCTAAATACACTATATGTATATACATTTTAACTGAGTCGTTAAGTCATCGTTAGTCGTTACATGTAAGTGTTGTTTTGAAACCTTTAAGTTAACGATCTCATTTAATGTTGTTAACTCATTGTTTATTATATCTAATGAGATGTTAAATTATTACATTATCATGATATTATGATGTATGAATATATCTTAATATGATATATATATACATTAAAATGTTGTTATAACGATAATCGTTACATATATGCCTAGTTTCAAAATTCTTAAGTTAGTAGTCTTGTTTTACATATGTAGTTCATTGTTAACATACTTAATGATATATATAATTATCATTTTATCATGTTAAATATAGTGTAACAATATCTTAATATGATACATATGTATTTAGTAAGACGTTGTAATAACGATAATCGTTATATATATCGTTTCGAGTTTCTTAACTTAGTAGTCTCATTTTTATGTACATAACTCATTGTTAATATACTTATGGAGATAATTACTTATCATAATCTCATGTTAACTATATGTATATCCATATATATATATCGTCATTTCATTTTTACAAGTTTTAACGTTCGTGAATCGCCGGTCAACTTGGGTGGTCAATTGTCTACACGAAACTCATTTCAATTAATCAAGTCTTAATAAGTTTGATTGCTTAACATATTAAAAACATATAAAGATTAAGTTTAAATTTGGTCGGAAATTCCCGGGTCATCACAGTACCTAACCGTTAAAGAAATTTCGTCCCGAAATTTGAGTGAGGTGGTCATGGCTAACAATAAAAATGTTTTCATGACGAATATGAGTTGATAAATAGAGTTTTATCATCATTAAGTGATATGGATAAAACAATTCGATTAAACGAAGAGTATAAGTGAAGCTATCGCAAAAGTTTGAAACAAAGATATAAAGATTCATTTTTAACTTTTGACGTAGTCATGGTTTATTTTCCGGAATTCCAGGGATTTAAAGATAATCTTCGAATCTATATAAGATTTGATTCTTCGGTAAATCAGGAAATTAAGATCTTTCTAATTAAATGCAGAGATCTGCCATGATTTCTCTATCAATTATTTCACTATAAATTAACTTATTCCGTTCCATTATTTTTATCATTCCTATACTCAATTCCTAAATTCAAAAGATTATGAAAATGCTTAATCCAGTTCTAATCCTTGTCCTTATCCTTACTATCGCAACAATTGTTCTCCTTTTCCAACTTTCAACAGAGGAATCTGCTTATTTCTACTTTGCCCTTTGGGTTATAGTACTTATAGTTCTCCCGTGTCTTTACGTTGTGATAAACATTGATATACACGGTTTGTAATTTATGTGTTGTTATCGGGCTTTATATCTCCCCTTATATTTCAATGTGCCTATTTCTGTTTCCTATAATCATTGTCATCCCCAGTTAATACTTTCTTTTATTTGTTGCGATTTATACCCCAATTTCTGTTTCGGAGCTTTGTCCCTCCGTTTCTTCTTGCGATTAGACATCTCTTGTAATGATCCAGAATTCGCAGGTATAAGTTTCAGAATGAACATTGTTAATGTTCTAAGAAGGGAATGGTAATGGCACAATCTGACTTGTCAAATTACCAGAATTCAAAGAAGAGATAGGACTATCAAGAAAATATGTTCTTGATATGTTTATAGATTAGACAGAATGTAAGAGTCGTGTAACATAACATATGATGACGTTATTGTGACGACCCGAGAATTTTCGACCAAATTTAAACTTAATCTTTACATCATAACGACAAGATAAGCATAGTCTATAATATTGAAATACGAAATGTTTGAACTATTTCATGATATTCATTTAAACCTTTGACCATCCCGACGATTCACGAACAGCTATGTGTAAATAAAAATGTAATATATATATATATATATATATATATATATATATATATATATATATATATATATATATATATATATATATATATATATATAAAAGTGTATATATAATATTTTGAATTAATAAAATATAATTTAATTATTGGAGTTAAACAAAAAACTGTAAAATAATAAAACATAATCATTTAAGTAATTATTAAGAATGAATTTACATATATAAAGATATATGATTTCTATGTATAATTGTTATTATATGTATATTGTAATGTATATTAATTTGTATAAGAATTTAAAACTCAATATAAGTTATAGTATAAAGTATATATATATTTATAGTACATAATCAATAATATGTAATACAAATATATTAAATTTAATTATAAATAAAGTTGCATTGTTTTTACTTTCAATATTAATACTAGTATTGTTAATATTATTTAAAAGATACGAATTTTATATATATATATATATATATATATATATATATATATATATATATATATATATATAAAGTATTATAGTATTATCATGACTAATATTATTAGTATTAGTATAAGTAATATTATCGTAATTATTATCAATAATATTATTATTATAAACTTCACTAAAAATTATTATTATTGAGACACATTATTATTACTTTTAGCATTACTATCCTTATTAGTATGTTTATTATTATTATTATTATTATTATTATTATTATTATTATTATTATTATTATTATTATTATTATTATTATTATTAATAATTAATAATAATATCAATATTAATATTATTAATATAATTATTTATTTATTAAAATTTAAAATTATATATAGAAGCAGATATATATCGCGTAATTTTGTACCTGACACAATTTATTTTGATTTGTTTTTTTTTCTTTCCTATCTACTATTAAGCTCGTGATACCTGTGGACTTCCAACTACAATCAAACAAAATTTTTTTTGTTAATTATTAGTGATAATTTCTTCAATCAAGTGTTTATATATACAGCTAGCCATTCATAAAAAGGGAAAAACAACAGCTTTTTTTTATATTTTTTTTTCAATCGGCACCTCTGTGTGCTACACTTTTTGGCCAAAATTGAATATCGAATCAATTATCAAAATCTGTAAACGCATACTTGTTAGGAATTGTACACTTAAACTTTCTTCAAAATCTCAAATTTCAATTCATTAAAACGTGAACGAATTTTTGAGTCAAACTTTATATTTCAAAAGTCAAAGGTTGTGTTCATCGTGAAATTCGAATCCAATTCGATGTTTCAGGTTCAATTGATGCTTGGGAAAGTTTCTAGGGTTGATTTGCAATATAATTCGTGTTATAAACTTTTTCTAATACACTCTCAAAAATGAAAATATATTTTTTTTTCTTCCTCTTCAAACAGCGACGACAGGGAGTTTTTATTTTTATTTTTATTTTTTTTCTTTCTCGTGCTTGTTAATTCAAACTCACTAATTCGTTTACTCCATTTCAAAATCCTCGAACTAATTCAAATTACAAAATGTTGTATTAGATTGTTACCTGGTCAATTGAAAATGGAAGAGGAAGAAGAAGACACTGAAATCATATAGGTTATATATTTAGGTAGAGTGTATTAAAATAGAAAAATTGGCATTAGCCTGATGGTTTGAGTGTGTGACGGGTGAGCGGGAGGTCGCAGGTTCGATCCGTGGCAGGGAATTCTTTTTTTTTAGACAACTTATTTCTTGAGGTAGTTTCACCTTTTTAATTATTATTATTATTATTATTATTATTATTATTATTATTATTATTATTATTATTATTGTTATTATTATTATTATTGTTATTATTATTATTATTATTATTATTATTATTATTATTATTATTATTATTATTATGATTATTGATATTGTTGTTATTAGAATTATAATCACTTACCATTTATTATTATGATCACTATTATTTATTGTTATTATTATGAATTATTGTTATTATTAGTATCATAATTATTATTAAAAGTATCAAAATTGTTATTATTATTATTATTATCATAATTATAAGCATTATATTTATTATTATTATCATTATAAAAATAATAAAAATTATTATCATCTTCGTAAATATTGGTATTGGTATCTTTCTGTAAATAATAGAACTATTAACATTAAAATAAGTACTATTATTTGTATTATCACGTGTATTTTTATTATGTAATTACTAAATTCTATATTATAACTATTATTAATAGTAAAATTAATATTTTCACAAGTACTATTGTTAATATCACTATTATTATCATTAATAAGGTTATTATTAACATTATTACCTTTACTAGTAATATTATGTATTAACATTGTTATTAATTGTCTTTTCTCAGAATACGAAAGTATTACTATTATTACTATTTTTGACAAACAAACAATAGAGATATATATATACATATATATAATGATATATTTAATACATATAACATAACAAAAATTAATATCTTTATATATACAAAATGAATAAATGCAACACATATATATTATTAATATAAAATGGATATAACTAATAAATTTATATATATATATATATTTGTTCGATTACAACTACGTATATTAATAAATATACAAATGATATAGGTTCGTGAATCCGAGGCCAACCCTGCATTGTTCAGTTGTTCAATACCGTCATATGTATTTTTACTACAAAATACAGTACTGTGAGTTTCATTTGATCCCTTTTTACTCTTTACGTTTTTTGGGCTGAGAATACATGCAAATGCTTTATTAACTGATTTACAATAATTATATGCGTGAGTTTTATTTGCCTTCTTACCCTTTATATTTTTGGGCTGAGAATACATGCACAATTTTTATAAATGTTTTACGAAATAGACACAAGTAATTGAAACTACATTATATGGGTGAATGATCGAAATCGAATATGCCCATTTTTATTAAGTCTGGTAATCTAAGAATTAGGGAACAGACACCCTAATTAACGCGAACTCTAAAGATAGATCTAACGGGCCCAACAAGCCCAATCCAAAGTACCGAATGCTTTAGTACTTCGAAATTTATATCATGTCCGAAGGAGGATCCCGGAATGATGGGGATATTCTTATATGCATATTGTGAATGTCGGTTACCAGGTGTTCAATCCATATGAATGATATTTTTGTCTCTATGCATGGGACGTATGTTTATGAGAAATGGAAATATGAAATCTTGTGGTCTATTAAAATGATGGAAATGATTATTTATGTTAAACTAATGAACTCACCAACCTTTTGGTTGACACTTTAAAGCATGTTTATTCTCAGGTACGAAAGAAATCTTCCGCTGTGTATTTGCTCACTTTAAAGATATTACTTGGAGTCATTCATGACATATTTCAAAAGACGTTGCATTCGAGTCGTTGAGTTCACAAAGATTATTATTAAGTCGATTATAGTTAGATATATTATGAAATGGTATGCATGCCTTCAACTTTCGATGTAATTAAAGATTGTCTTTTTCAAAAACGAATGCGATGTTTGTAAAACGTATCATATAGAGGTCAAGTACCTTGCGATGTAATCAACTATTGTGAATCGTTTATAATCGATATGGACTTCGTCCGAATGGATTAGGACGGGTCACTTCAGTTGGTATCAGAGCGGTGGTCTTAGCTAACCAGGTCTGCATTAGTGTGTATAACTGATAAGTCGTTAGAATGCATTAGTGAGTCTGGACTTTAACCGTGTTTGCATGTCAAAAGTTTTGCTTATCATTAGTGTCAAAAATTATTTGCTTATCATCCTTAAAGCCTAGACACGTCTTACTGCCTCTATTGCATAGACAGTGTATAGATAAATTCATATCTTAGCGTATCTGTTATTGTTACCTTTTCCTGAGAGCTTCCGTAAATTCCTCCGTAATTTATGGGATTTTAGTATTATATATGTATATGTAAATTATGTATTGCAGGGTACTAATCTACATCCTATAATCTATTTCTTATCGAAAATCCTTCATCTGATCGTACGAGATGAATCCCTCAACCAGTTCGAGTCCCTCAGATCTCGATAGCTATTCCGATAATTATTCCGACAGTTATTCCATTATGGAGTTTCACATAAGCTCCGAAAGCAGTGTCACCAGAATGAATCAACCAATCATCCATCCCCAATTCATCTGATGGGTTCGTAGTCGAATTAATCAATGGAAACGCGAAGAATGCGATCCTTTTCACCAACTGAATTTACCTCTTGGCGATGAACCTGAAACACTTATCGGCAAACTAGCCCGAAACACCATTTTAACCCTCATTTCACGAATATCTCGTCATGATTACATACTATCTCAGATTCTAAACCTTATTCATTCGCTCGTTCTTACCGACAACCATCCCTGAGTAATCGAAGAAGTCAACGAACTTCGTGCTCGAGTAACTAATTTGGAAAATGTGGTGCAAAACCTACCAGCTTCAACAACAGCATCGGCAACACCAGTACCACCAACAACCCAAGTTTCAACATCACACGCCTCAACGTCTCATTATGTATCTCGAGCATAATCATCGTGCTACGAATCATTCTACATCATTTATCTTCGTTCGACATGATGATTATATAATCTTCAATGTTTTAGAGATTATATATTCTAGTTCTAACGGTAAATCAAATGAGTTTAATATCATATTGACTCATTAAATCCATGATTACATCTGAAGAAAATATATATGTATATATATTTCATAAAGATTGTAATTAAAAATTCTTTCATACAAACTGTTAATGGTGAAAATATTTTAACGGGTAGGTAATACCCGAGAAATATTTAGATTTCACATTAATAAGATACACTGTACATTCTTCGAATTTGATTCAACAATCGTTTACTATCCTATTTACATCTACCGATATACGAATCCGTTCACCACAGAATAACCATTTTCATTCGAATTCAATTTCATATTTGGATTTTAACTTACCAGAATCCAACAAGTGGCATAATGAAGAAATAATAAACACAATAAAAATTGATTAGAAACAGACTAATTACAATATGAAATTTTGTTAAGAAACCACGCTAACAAGATCCTAGCTAACTGTTCCTAGCTAACTGATTACATTTTTATTTATAGCAGTTTATTTATCGCAACTTAATTATCGCAATTTACATTCTCGCAATTTTATTTGTCATCATTTAATTTATGTTATTTACTTTACGCACTTTATTTATCGTTATTTAATTTCTGTTATTTATTTTACGCACTTTAAATATCGGGACACGTATACAAGGTTTTGACATATCATATCGACGCATCTATATATATTATTTGGAACCACCATAGACACTCTATATGCAGTAATGATCGAGTTCTCTATACAGGGTTGAGGTTGATTCTATAATAATATATATAATTTGAGTTGTGATCGAGTCTGAGACGTATACGGGTCATGACACGTATTAATTAATTCGAATATTATATTAAACTATATATGAATTATTGGACTGTCGACTGTGGACTATCGACTGTGGACTAATAACATTGGACAATTAAAATGAATTAAAATATTGATTATAACATATGAAACTAAACAATTCTTCAAGTTTGCCACTTGATTTCGTCTAAAACCTCATTTGTATCTTCACGATTACATTCTACGTTCAAACCTTTCATGATTCTTGAAAACACCTCAATCGATAGGATGAATCAACCGCACTTCATCTACGGAAGGAAAGATTTATGCATATAGTTATGCACCTGAGAAACTCTCGGAAACTGAGTAAAAGTTTAACACGTAGCCGCGTCAGATCCTTTGGCATTTATTAGCAAAAATAACTTTGCGATCCCTTTTTAAGGTAGCAAATTTTATCACAGCTTCAGCAAGTTAACTTCGAATTTTCATTCGAAGTAGCCTTACTATAATCCTGATATATACGATTACCCTTTTGATACCGGAGAATTCTTTTATATTCCATCATATTACCAGCAGACATACCATCAATCTCATTACTTCTTGGCTTAAATCTCTCTAACAAATCATTATATTTATTCATTGAAACCCTATCATATACTCATCCATATCTTATAACGAGAACTGCCATACCAATTACCGGGAATCAGCAATCAGTACTTTGAAAACTCACAGCATATCGACATCAACAGTTATATGTATGACATTTATCTCTTAAAATTATGATCTCTCCTTCTGGAATTCTGAAAATCACCCAGTCACAAATCAATACTCTGAATGTTGAAAAAGCTGAATGAAGCAGCAGAAACCATAGACAACTGTAAACGACCATAATCATCGAAAGTTTGATGATAAAGAATAGTATGTTGGAAAAGCTCAGAAAAGTTGGAACTGGAAAACGGATTGAGCTAACCACGAAGGAGACCGAGGACAAATATAAGGACCATACCATATATTCAAAGAATCCAGGTAATTCTGGATCTGATGAAACCTTCAAAGAATATCTTGCTCCGAAGTCATGTTAAAATCTTGCGAAAAATCTTTCTCCATCAACCATCGAACTTAGAAATTCCAAAATATCATCATCAATATCTTCGATATTTCTGAGGATATTTTCATAAATATTTTCGTTCGAAATTATATACCTCTTCGTGCTTCCTGTGTATCATTATATTGGAAACATTCAATAGAAAATTTAGTACCGAAAAGCAAATTATGCGAAAACTATGAAGAAAGCCTGGACAAATCACAAAGAATAAGTTTGACTTCAAAGAATCCAAATGATTCAATGTCTGCTAAAAAGTCTTTAGTGAATATCTTGCTCCTTACTCTAAACCCTTGCAAACTATAGTTTCTATCATCCCCTGATCTTAGATATTCTGAGATATTATCGTATCTTTCATTATAAATATCCTCCATATTTCTGAAAATATTTTCATAACTATTCTTATCTGAAATCATTAATCTCTTCCTGATATCAGTGTTACATCATATAGAAACTGTTAGTTTCTATATTCTGTAAACTTTCGAGCTTAAAATATGAATGTTATTGAAGTAATGTTGGGAACTGATGCATGAGTTAGTATAATATAATGACACTTGATCAACGTGATTATATTACAGTAAGTCATGCTGAGTTTCTAAATAGAACATGATGATTCACAGATTATAACGTCATCGTGTGTCATGTTACATAACTCTTTCATTCTGTTTAACTTCTGAACATATCAAGAAAGTATATTCTTGATAGTTCTATTCTCAGTGATTCTGGTAATTTGACAAATCAAATCGTGCTAATACATTCTTTCTTATTTAGAACATGATGCTTATCCGAAATTCCATACTTACGAATTCTGGACCATTACTCACTGTACTAGGGATCGGGAGGATAATAAAAAGGCAAAGAGCTCCAAAATATAAGAGAAAATATAAAGCCCAATAACAACACAGAAGTTACAAACTGTGGATATTAATACGAATAGCAATATAAAGACACGGTATAATTAAGAATAGTATCACCCCAAGGTAATAGTAGAAGTAAACAGATTCTTCTGGTGGAAGATTGAAAAGAAGGATGATAGAAATGATAATTAGGAAAATATCAAGGATTAGAACTAGACTAAGCATCTTCACAATCTTTTGGATGTATGAACTAAGAAAGAAAGTATAGGAATGATGAGAATAATGGAACGGAGGAGTTTAAATTATAATGGAAATATCAGACAGAGTAATCAAGGCAGATCCCTGTACTAAATTATAGAGATCTTAATTTCTTTATTCGCCGAAGAATCAAATCTTTTCGATTTCGAAGATTTTCTATAAATCCCTTGAATTCCGGAATTCAATCAAGACAACGTCAAAAGTTAAGATGCAAATTATTTTCTAAATTCAATCGTGACTACGTCACCGGTTAAGTCGAATCTTCATTTACTCATTTCACTCTTTTGCGACAGTTTCACTTATATTCTTAGAATAATTAAATTATTTTATCATTATTATTCAATGATGATAAACTTCTAATTGTCAACTCATATAGGTCATGAAAACATTTTTATGGTAAGCCATGACCACCTCACTCAAATTTCGGGACGAAATTTCTTTAACGGGTAGGTACTGTGATGACCCGGGAATTTTCGACCAAATTTAAACTTAATCTTTACATCATAACGACAAGATAAGCACAGTCTATAATATTGAAACACGAAATGTTTGAACTATTTCATGATATTCATTTAAACCTTTGACCATCCCGACGATTCACGAACAGCTATGTGTAAATAAAAATGTAAATATATATATATATATATATATATATATATATATATATATATATATATATATATAT